>NW_012267336.1:2653254-2662075 GCF_000151885.1 Dipodomys ordii | reverse complement strand
CTAAGGGTTCATTTTCCTGACATCACATTATCTGACCTTTTCCGCTTGACTCGTACATATACTAGATATTTCCTGAGCTTCTTTTGCTAACACTCTACCACTTGAGCCACAGTGCCGCTTCTGGCTTTTTCTGTTTATGTGGTACTGAGGAATTGAACCCACTAAGTCACATTCCTAGCCTGTTTTTTTTTTTTTTATTTTTAATGACAAACCAAGTGTTGTTTATCCAGGCATGATAGTACAATCAGGAAGAATTCCAGGTTATCCTGGACAACATAGTGAAGACCTTACATCGAAGCAAACCAGTGAACAGGCAAACAATGGTTATTGAATTGCATTTGGGCTCAGAAAGCTGTATCTTTATGCACGTCTACTGGTTTTCCTTTTAGCTTGGGTATGGCCTACCCTCTGGTCTGGTGGGATCCTCAGTCACAGGAGGCAGGAAATAGTGGCCACATTGCCCATAGCTTCCCCAAATTCTGTCCCCTTTTGCCATTTCTATCAAAAGAGGGTGAGGGTGCTGGTGCATAGGCCTGCCTCTTCAGTACAAGACTAGGGCTGGGGATGTCGCTCAAGTGCTAGAGCATCTGCCTGGCAAGTACAAGGCCTTAAAGGAGCCCAGGACTACAGAAGATAAGAGTTCTAAGAGAGAGGCATTTTTTTTTGGGGGGGGGGTGTGTTTTGTCTGAGGATCAGAGCTACAAGATAGGAAGTAGAAACACAAGTGAGATAATACTTCTTCCTAAGTCTTAGCTGCCTAACTTTGCTATTTTTTTCCAGGCCTTTTCTGAGGTGAGGCAATTGGCCGCTCTATTCTATAAAAATAAGAAATAAACCAGGGTCTGGATAGAATGCAAAAGCTACGATATGGGATACCTACTGACCTTGTCTTTCACTTCCCCTGTGCCTCCACTCAAGGTTGAACAAGATCTGTAGTGGTCTCTCCTTTCAGAGGAAAAACCAATTCATGCAACGGCTTCACAACTACTGGCTGTTGAAACGGCAGGCACGGAATGGTGTTCCCCTCATCAGGCGCCTTCACTCCCACTTACAGTCCCAAAGAAACGCTGAACAGGTAAGTGCAGCAGTGACTAGAGACCTGGGGAAGGTAGAGAATGAAGAAGAGGAAACATGGTAGAGGTGGTGCTGGCTTCCCTTCCCAAGCCCTCTGTACAGCCTTTGCCTATATAAGGGATCACCTGTGTGGGCAGTCTGTCTCAGGAATAATCTCCAACACTACAGAGACTAAACCTGACAATGGGAGCAAATTCTGACCTAGGGCATGGGAGAGTGAAGGAGCTAGCCCAACTTCCCATGTATATATGGGGGAAACCTTCCAAACGTGGCAGAAGAGAAAATGGGTTTGAATATAGCCAATTCACATGGTGTGAATTAGGAAAAGGTGCCAGAAAATGCTATCTGCCAGAAAATCTATTAGAGTAAATATACAAATTTACAATCTTCCTTGTGCACAATCTGTCCAGTTGTAGTGGCTGCTTGTCATTGTCACTTGGAGTTGCTGCACATTTAAGTTTTCTTTCTATGAAACAATTTCCCACCTCTTCCATTTTCCTGTACCCTATGCTGATCCCACTTCTTGCCCCTTAATGTCTAGAGTCCTTGCGCATCTGTTATCTGTTTATTTGGAGAATATGTTCACTGTCATCATTGACAATAACTGAGTAGTTTCAGATTTTTGTCTTGTTCTCATCCCTCTGTTGGGCAGTACTCAGATTTGAACTCAGGGCCTCATACTTACTTGGTTTACTTGCTTGGCTGACCTGCTACCACTCAAGTCACTCCTCTAGCTCTGCTTTTTTTGCTGTTATTTTGGAGATGGAGTCTTAAGGGCTTTTCTGCCCTGGTGGCTTCAATGTAATCCTCCAGATCTCAGTCTTCTGAATAGGATTATATGAGTCACTGGTGCCTGCTTCTCATTCATTTTTTCTGTGCTCTTGTATGCTTTGGGATGCTTCCATGTGGATGTTGTTACCTGTAACTCAGATATTGGAAACTGAATTGTCTTCCTCTTAATTAGCTTATTTCCCATTTTTGTCATGGAACTCTTCTCTTTCCTTACCAGGAGTTCCTTGGAGTTAGTTTTGGCCATAAAGGTCATAGTTCATGTCCCATGAGTTGTTTGGAGGGATTTATCAGTACATGGCCCTTTATTGCCATTCTGTATTCTTCCTATCCATGCTACCTTAACCTTAATGACAGCATTCTAGGTAGTTTCCAGTCTCTGCTTCATTTGTTGCTCTACAAGTGGTAGTATCTAACTCACATGCCAGTTTCTATTCTCTCACTTCCTTTTCCAGAATGTATTTTCTTTCCACAAAGTCCATGATAAGGCTTTTTAGCTTGGCATTCGAGGCTTCATCCGGGACCTGGATCTTCATGCCTTGTGAGGTTCCCCAGCTTCTCTGCTGTTGCCTATGCATTTTGCTCAGTAAGCAAAGAATCACTAGTGGTTCTAGAAAAGGCCTTGCTGCTTGCCCATCCATCTTTACCATTGTGTGTGAAGCTCTTATGAGATTGCTTTTTCCAACTTAACCCTACTCCCATCCTCTCTATATTGTATCCTCTCTGCATTGATATTCTCTTTTTTCTTTTCTTTTCTTTTTTTTCCATTTCTGGGGCTTGAACTCAGGGCCTGGGCACTGTCTCTGAGCTTCTTTTGCTTAAGGCTAGTACTCATCACTTGATTTGAGACACAGCACCACTTCTGTTTTTTTCTGTTTATGTGGTACTGAGGAATTGAACCCAGGGCTTCATGCATGCTAGGCAAGCACTCTACCACTAAGCCACATTCCTAGCCCAACTGTGACCTTCTCTAGGACAGATTCAAATTATTTGTTATTTTAACAAGTATTTTCAAATCTCTTAGTACAAGCTAATAGTAAAACCTTGACTTTGTTTTCTAGCCAAGTCAAAGCTCTAGAGTGAGATTTTTTTTCCACCCTTGAGGTGTCTATTAATTTTCCTCTGAAATTCTTTCTATGGCCCCTGCGGGCTATAAGTCATCCTGGGAATCCCTAGGGAATGAAGAAAGAGTCTCAGATCCTTCTCCAGCAGTGGTTCTTGTGCTTCAGTGAAGAAACAGTGTTAGAAGGTGGGGGAGATGGGCTGGAAAGGCACTCTGGCTCAGGGTCAGGGAAGGAACAAGATTGCTGTCTGCTGAAGCTCTGTGAGGTTGAACAGGGAGAGGCCTTGGGAAGGAAGGAGGCCCCAGCTCTTCCTCCTCTTACTTCTTTTTTTCTGGGGGGGTCCAGTTGTGGGGCCTGAACTCTGGGCCTGAGCGCTGTCCCTCAGCTCTTCAGCTCAAGGCTAGCACTATACCACTTGAGCCACAGTGCCACTTCCGGCTTTTTTTTTTCTGCTTATGTGGTGCTGAAGAATCAAACCCAGGGCCTCATGCATGCAAGGCAGGCACTTTACCACTGAGCCACCTTTTCCCAGCCCCTCCTCTTACTTCTTGCAGCGAGAGCAGGATGAGAAGACTAGTGCAGTGAAGGAAGAGCTGAAATACTGGCAGAAGCTTCGGCATGATCTGGAGCGGGCACGGCTGCTGATTGAGCTGATTCGGAAAAGAGAAAAGCTCAAACGGGAGCAGGTAAGGAAGAGGCCCTGGCTCTGGGCTCTTGTTCAAGGTCCCTTCCTTCCTCTTATTCTTAGTGTGGTATTGAGAGACACAGGAGCCACTGCCTGGCCAGTCTTTTCTCCCTTTCCTCTCCAGCTCCACGGGTTCTAAGATCTGCATCCATTGATAGCTTCTGTGTTTTGGGGTTCTGCTTGCTGTGGCCCCAAACATAAGCTTAACCTATATACTTCAGTCCATACCTAGAGTTTCTGAGGGATTTTTGGAGGGAGGCTGACCTGACAAGTATTTTGAGAAGCTTCTTTTTGTTTTTTGTTTTTTTTTTGGTCGGTGATGGGGCTTGACCTCTGGGCCTGGGCGCTGGCCCTCAGCTCTTTAGCTCAAGGCTAGCACTCTACCACTTGGGCCATAGCTCCACTTCTGGCTTTTTCTGCTTATGTGATGCTGAGGAATCGAACCCAGGGCCTCATGAATGCAAGGCAAGCACTCTACCACTGGGCCACCTTCCCAGCCCTTGAGAAGCTTCTTAAGCCATCCTAATGGCATTTTGGTTGGAGAACCTCTGGCCTGAGATTCTTGCTTGGCCCTTAAACATTTGTACTCTTCAATTGTATAAAAATTTGGGCCTCAGTTCAAAGAGATTCTGAGTCCTAAAACATGGAAGATGTTGAGATAGGTGATATAGTATAGTGATTTAGGAACTTGAGCTGTGGCACCAGACTGGGTTTAAATCCTGTGTAACATTAAACAAATTGCTTCATCTCTCAGTTCTATTTCTTCATCTGTAATATGGGGTTGATAATAGAGCTGCATCATAAGGATATAAAAACAGCTTATTACAGTGCCTGGCATATATTAAGGCCATAGAAGTGTTCATTGTTGTCATTATGTTGATAATCCTTGTCTTGCTGCAATATCTATTATAGCGTTAACATACATGGCAGAGAACTAATACTTTTTTTTTGTCAGTCATGGGTGCTGTCCCTGAGTTCTTCAGCTCAAAGTGAACGCTTTATCATTTGAGCCAGAGCACCACTTCCGGTTTTCTGGTGGTTAATTGGAGATGAGTCTCACGGACTTTCCTTGCCCAGGCTGGCTTTGAACTGCGATCCTCAGATCTCAGTCTCCTGAGTAGCTAGGATTACAAGCGTGAGCCACTGGTACCCTGCTTAACTAGTACTATTAATTGAATGGTTGATAAGCCAAAACTATTCTCTCAGGTCCAGGAACAGCAGTTTTACTCGCATGCTTCAGAGGCCTGCGTTAAGATTGTTCCTTTCTCTCTTTCTCTAAACCTTACATCACTGTTCAGCTCTAGCCTTTCTCTAGTAGACCAAAGGCCTTGAGATTCCATTTCTGTTCCTGGGCTGCTCTTGACTGCTCTTGACATATAAAAGGGCAAGTGAGGGGCTGGGAAGGTGGCTCAGTGGTAGAGCGCTTGCCTTGCATGCTCAAGGCCCTGGGTTCGATTCCTCAGCACCACATAAGCAAAAAGAAAAAAGCCGGAAGTAGTGCTGTGGCTCAAGTGGTAGAGCGCTCGCCTTGAGCTGAAGAGCTGAGGGACAGCGCCCAGGCCCAGAGCTCTAGCCCCATGACTGACCAAAAAAAGAAATTCGACTATAGTTCACAGTTTTGGAGATTGGGAAGTTCAGGGGCATGGTGAGTCTGATGAGGGCTCTCCTGCTGCATTATTTTCTCTTGGTGGAAAAGTAAAGGATGAGGGAGCACGTGAGGGAGAGCTTGCCTTTATAACAAAATTACTCCAAGAGGAAATAACTCACTCCTGTGACGACTCCCCAGAGAACTCCCTTAAGCTGTTCATGAGAGTGGAATTCTCATGTCATAAACATCTCCCAGCTGGGTGCTAGTAGCTCAGTAATCCAACCTAGCTACTCAGGAGGCTGAGATCTGCAGATCACGATTCAAACACAGCCTGGGCAGGAAAGTCTGTGAGACTCTTAGTTCCAATAAACCACCAGAAAACTGGAAGTGTGCTGTAGCTCAAAGTGGTAGAGTGCTAGTTGTGAGCAAAAGAGCTCAGGGACAGCACCAAGGCCCCTAGTTCAAGCCCCATGACAGATTAAAAAAAAATACCTCCCATTAGATCCCACTTCCTAGCACTCCCACAGTGAGAATGAAGACTCCAACACTGGACTTTGGGGAGACATTCAAATCATAACACTGTTGGTGTTATTATGCCTAAGCTGAGGATTGGGTGATAGCATTTCTTATCCTGGTCAGCTGTGAAAATCTTTGTATGCAATTGATGACAATCAAGTTATGAAGACGATCCAGGGCCTTTGCAGGGCTGTTGTAATTGCTTCCTGTCTCTCCTATAGATCAAGATCCAGCAGGCTGCCATGGAGCTGGAGCTGATGCCATTCAATGTTCTGCTCAGGACAACACTGGACCTGCTGCAGGAGAAGGATCCCGCACACATCTTTGCGGAACCTGTCAACCTGAGTGAGGCAAGTTCCCCTACTTCCCAAGCAGCAAACCTGTTCTGAATTAGACACAGATTGAGGAGACCAAGAAGGGGCTGGGCCTCAATGTGTTCAGAACCGAGGGTGGGGGTGGTGTCTACTCACACCTGTACTCTTGCCTGTGGTGAGTAGTTAGCAGGAGGTCAGGGTTGGGCCAGGGCCCTGAGGCACTGAGTTAGCCTGGCATGGCTAAACCAGAAAGTGGGGAAGCCAAAAGTGCCGGTGAAGGGTGCACCTGTTTGGCTAGTAAATGGTTGTTGTAATTGTACAGGTTTTATATGTTTAGGTTCCAGATTACCTGGAATTCATATCCAAGCCAATGGATTTTTCTACTATGAGGCGGAAGCTGGAGTCCCACCTGTACCGCACCTTGGAGGAGTTTGAGGAGGACTTTAACCTTATAGTTACCAACTGCATGAAGTATAATGCTAAAGACACAATTTTCCACCGAGCAGCTGTCCGCCTGAGGGACCTGGGAGGGGCCATCCTGCGGCATGCCCGGCGGCAGGCAGAGAACATCGGCTATGACCCCGAGAGGGGCACTCATCTCCCCGAATCACCCAAATTGGAAGACTTTTACCGCTTCTCCTGGGAAGACGGTGAGAAGCCCAGATGGATGGGGAGGAGAGGGACCAGGAAGAGTCACAAGGTCAGGGCCCAGAGAGCTAAAGGTCAGGATGGGCCTTGGTGTTTTTTTTGTTTTTATTTTTGTTGGTCATGGGGCCGGAACTCTGGGCCTGGGCGCTGTCCCTCAGCTCTTCAGCTCAAGTCTAGTGCTCTACCACTTGAGCCACAGCGCCACTTTCAGCTTTTTCTGCTTATGTGGTGCTGAGGAATCAAACCCAGGGCCTCATGCAGGCAAGGCAAGCATTCTACCACTGAGCCACCTTCCCAGCCCTAGGCCTTAGAGTTTTAGAGTAGACTAATAAGCAAAGCCAGGGATAGGCACAGACTAGAGTGTGGAATAATTTCAAGGGTTAAAGTTCAACTGTGCACTGAGCACTCTTGAATGGTAAGAAAAGAGTAGCTTTTAGGAAAGCTAAATCCTCACCAGGAGTCTTCCTCTCTTGGATCCACTTTGTGTGGCATCGAAGCACGGGGCAGAGTATAATGCTGGTGTGAGCATGTTTCATTCAGAAGAGTACAGATGGAGGATCAGAAAAGTATAGATGCTTCTGAGCCCCACACGCTGCCTGCCCCTGCCCTCTGCCTGTCGATGGCAACAGCAAAATAATCACTGAGTCTTGTGCCTACTCCATGGAGCCTGTAATCATGACTCCGTGAACTGCTTGACTGTGAACTGTTTCCTGCAGATGTTTTCCACATTCTGACTTTGTCCCTGAGACTGCCTTCCAGTCACCAATGTTACAGGCCAAGACCCTGTGATACTGCTGGAAGCCAGCAGTCATACTGGCCTAGACAGTCATACACCCAAAGGACTTGGTTTCTTTCTCTTGTCCTGGGCCAGGCAGGTCCTTCAGTTTCCTCTGTCCTCCCTTCTCCCTGACAGTGGACAACATCCTCATCCCAGAGAACCGGGCACATTTGTCCCCAGAGATGCAGCTGAAGGAATTGCTGGAGAAACTGGATCTGGTGAGCGCCATGCGGTCCAGTGGGGCCCGTACCCGTCGTGTCCGCATGCTACGCCGGGAAATCAATGCCCTTCGGCAGAAGTTGGCACAGCCACCACCACTACAGCCACCATCATTGAACAAGACAGTATCTAATGGAGAGCTGGCAGCAGGGTCCCGGGGGGATGTGTCTGTGTTGGAGCAGGTCCTGCAGGAAGAACCAGAAGATGATGGTGACAGAGGTGAGAGAAGGTCACAAGCATGGTGCTAAAGTGGGTGAGAGGGGCAAGCGTTAAGCTGACATCTCTTGAGAGTACCGTCCTCAGGTTTAGATCTGACCCTGTAGGCAGGCAAAATCCCTGGACAGTATCACACTTCCATATGCTCAGGGAGGGAATAATATTCAAAATATTGAATGATCAATAAGATCTGTCAGAGTAGATAGTGGCTTTGTATTGGACTGGGCTCCTGAGGGTCCCTTATGTAGATGTTTAGTTGCTGCATTGTAGGCGGGAGTTAAGGGAGTTTCAGATGCTGGAGCATAATAAACAGCTAGCTAGCTGTTTATTAGCCAGTTAAGAAGTATTATGGGGGGCTGGGAAGGTGGTGCAGTGGTAGAGCGCTTGCCTAGCATGCCTGAGGCCCTGGGTTCGATTCCTCAGCACCACATAAACAAAAAGAAAAAAGCCAGAAGTGGCGCTATGGCTCAAGTGGTAGAGTGCTAGCCTTGAGCTGAAGAGCTAAGGGACAGCGCCCAGGCCCAGAGCTCTAGCCCCATGACTGACCAAAAAAAGAAATTCGACTATAGTTCACAGTTTTGGAGATTGGGAAGTTCAGGGGCATGGTGAGTCTGATGAGGGCTCTCCTGCTGCATTATTTTCTCTTGGTGGAAAAGTAAAGGATGAGGGAGCACGTGAGGGAGAGCTTGCCTTTATAACAAAATTACTCCAAGAGGAAATAACTCACTCCTGTGACGACTCCCCAGAGAACTCCCTTAAGCTGTTCATGAGAGTGGAATTCTCATGTCATAAACATCTCCCAGCTGGGTGCTAGTAGCTCAGTAATCCAACCTAGCTACTCAGGAGGCTGAGATCTGCAGATCACGATTCAAACACAGCCTGGGCAGGAAAGTCTGTGAGACTCTTAGTTCCAATAAACCACCAGAAAAC
>NW_012267336.1:2647968-2653204 GCF_000151885.1 Dipodomys ordii | reverse complement strand
CCAGGCTGGCTTTGAATCTTGATCCTCAGAACTCAGCCTCATGAGTAGCTAGGATTATAGACATGAGCCACCAGTGTCTGACTCTATAGAAGCTTAAAGCAGTTAATTAAATTAGAGTGGGAGTGGGGTGGCAAATACAGCCAGAAGTAAAGACCCTACATGTGGCTTGGTTTCTTTCTTTCCCCCTTCCTTCCTTCCTTCCTCCCTTCCTCTCTCTCCCTTCCTCTCTCTCCCTCTCTCTCTTTTTCTTTTTCTTTCTCTCTCTCTCTCTCTCTCTTTCTTTCTTTCTTTCTCCAGTCCTGGAGCTTGAACTCAGGGCCTGGGCACTGTCCTTGAGTCTCTCTGTGCTCAAGGCTAGCACTCTACCACTTGAACCACAGCACCACTTCTGGCCTTTTCTGTTTATGTGGTGATGAGGAATTGAACCCAGGGCTTCATGCATGCTAGGCAAGCACTCTACCACTAAGCCACATTCCCATCCCTGTGGCTTGGTTTCTTAAATGGTTTTAACCCTGGAGCTGGCTAAGTCCACAGGCAGAGGCCATACTGCAAAAGGCAGCCAGAGAAGTGATTCTCAGAAACCTAGCAGCCTTATAAACTGAGCTGCTTCCCATCTTTCCCTATCATTAACATAATTGTCTCTTTCATACTGGACCTTGAATCTAAGCCTAAGGCTTGGGAAGGCTTATCAGTCACCCAGTTTAAAAATTGAGAGTTAATCTTTAGGAGATAAGGGCCCAAATTACAGAGAATGGCCCATTTTATTTTAGGTTGGCAGAGAATGGAGATATGGTTGAGAAGTCACACTTGGCATTAGATGGCTTTCTGTCCATTGTGATTTCCCCAACTCCCCATGTGGCAGTCAGCATGCCTCTTGTATCCCACTTCTGGGCTCTGAAGGGCAGTCAAGTGCAATGGGCCAGCTGCTGCAGCCCCACCTAAAACATTTCACAAGAACAAATTATTTTCCAGCCCCACTTCCCAGAGATTCAAATAGGGAAGTCTGGGCTCTGAAATTTGAAGATGTGCAAACTGGTTTAGGAACTACTGATTTCTTGGTCACAGTGCGCTAAGTGTAAACTTATCCTTGTGCCTGCTATTTGTCTATCACTTGGCTGATGAAAAACAAAATTGATGACAGATGAGAAGACTCAGAAATTAACATTGTTGACCTCAAATCTGCTAAGCTGAGACTTAATTATTGACTAAGCAGCTGGCTTTCTCAGGTATAGCATAACATTTGTAATCCACACCTGGTAAGCTTTTTTAAAGAAGTACTCCATCTTGGGAGATTTGGTTTCATTTGGTCTGGGTTTTGACGTGGGCATTAGGACTTTTAAGAAACTTTCTACTTGATTCTAAACATAACCAGGATTGAGACCTATTAGCATAGGTAAAACTTTTTCCTATTTTACTTTTATCTTAGAAAGTCAACGTGGGATGCGTCTCAAACCTAATACTTACCCATACTTCTCAGTCCTTGGTTATTAGTCTCAGTTTCTGGCTTACAGGAACAGACAATTTCTAAAATGTTCAAGCAGGTTCTCTTTTTCTCTAACAGATGACTCCAAACTGCCTCCCCCACCAACCCTGGAGCCCACTGGGCCTGCACCTTCCTTGTCTGAGCAAGAATCTCTTCCAGATCCCCCTACTCTGAAACCCATCAGTGATAGTAAACCTCCAAGCCGATTCCTCAAACCCAGAAAGGTTGAAGAAGATGAGCTCTTGGAAAAATCACCTTTACAGCCAGGGACTGAGCCCTTGCAATGCTTGCTCAGTGACAGTGGCATCAATAGACTGTCTCTCATGTCCCCTGACACCTCTGTTGATGCATCTCTTGGTGGTGTGGGTCGCCGCACATCAGTCCTCTTCAAGAAGGCTAAGAATGGGGTTAAGCTTCAGAGAAGCCCAGATGGGACCCTGGAAAATGGGGAGGACCATGGCATGATGAGTGCCCCTGCCTCTCCTGCCAGCATTGAGGATGAACACCATTCCCGGAAACGGACAAGGAGCAGGAGCTGTAGTGACAGTGAAGGAGAGAGATCGCCCCAGCAGGAAGAAGAGACAGGTGACCCTGCCTGTGACTTCTCTTGCTACTTCTCATCTACTTTTCTGCTTTACCTTGCCAGCCAGCACCTACCCCAGTTCTCCCTAATGGCCTCTATTGAAGCCAGTAGTTGTACTGGGGGCTCCATACTTCTTCACTAGCATATGTGCTGGGTCTGGGGAAAATAGGCCTTGAGCAGGTATTTTCAGAAGGCCAGATTGTATCTAAGGGCTGTTTTCAACCTGAAAGGGATGTAAGATTGCACATGGCAAAATGGTTCCTTCATTTTATTTCATTCATCAAGTATATCAGGCCCTGTCTTGGGTACTGGGGGAAAAAAATCCCTTTGAACAGAATAGACTAAAATCTCTTTTACCTGTATATTGGTGTCTCATGCCTATAATCCTAGCTACTCAGGAGACTGAGATCTGAGGGTCGAGATTCAAAGCCAGCCTGGGCAGGAAAGTGTCATGAGATTCTTATCTCCAATTAAATAACAAAAGCCAGAAATGGAGCTGTGGCTCAAGTGTAGCTTAATGGACAGCACCAAGACCCTGAGTTTAAGCCCAGGTACTGGCACACAGACAAAAGTATCCTCTCTTACAAGGGACGTAGGCTAAAAGCAAAGGAGATATCTTGTATTAGCAACCTTGCATAAACAGGAAATAGGGAAAGGGGATAGAAAATGCAAGGAGGGTAGCTAGGAAGGTCTGAGGAGAAGGTGATATTTGAAAAAAGTAGTGAGAGCTACTTGTTTTTTTTGGGGGGGGTCCGGTTGTGGGCCTGGGCGCTGTCCCTCAGCTCTTCAGCTCAAGGCTAGCACTCTACCACTTGAGCCATAGCGCCACTTCCGGCTTTTTTCTTTTCTGCTTATGTGGTGCTGAGGAATCGAACCCAGGGCCTCATGCATGCAAGGCAAGCGCTCTACCACTGAGCCACCTTCCCAGCCCCAACGAGAGCTACTTGTATATATAAGGGAAGATGTACAAGATCATTGCTCAGGAATGGGAACATGCCTGCCTGTCCAAGGAACCTGAGAAGACCAAGTGTGGTTGCAGCAATGTGTAGGAGTGGTAGGCTAAGGGATTAAGCCAAGAGAAACTAATCATGGGAGTTGGGTCACCAAAGAGTCCTTACTGCTAGTCATAGGAGAGGGGAGTTAATAAAATAAGACTCAATTTGGGCTTAGGTACAGAGAAATCACAGAGCTGAATAATATGTGGTTAGATGTCAGGTGACAAGTAGAATTGTTAGGGCTGTTCAGGGAATTTGAGCAGGGGAGGTAGTATCAGAGCTTTCCATCCTGGGGAAGGTAGTATCTGAGCTGGCCCCTGTGGGGCAAGGGCAGGATAGAAAAAGGTAGATGGAGACAGAGGGCTCAGGCTAGGCATGCGGATACAAAAAGGCAGTCTGTGAGGGCCACTTTGGTAGGGGGCTTCCTGGAGCTTCAGGAGCTTTGAAAGTATTTGGTTTCTCTTTTCCTACATAGCATCTTTCCAACAATACCTTCCCTTTGGTCCAAACTTCCTTGTATTATGATAGCAAAAGTTTAACATAGAGAGGCAAAAGCTTACCTGGCTGGGGCTAGGCATACCTGAATTCAAACTTCAGCTTCTTATTAGAGCTACAACCTGGTAAGAATTTAACCTCACTGAGTTCGTTTCTTTGTTACCAGTATGGATCTAGAAATAGCTATCTTCCAGGATTGAGTATTGGAAATGTGCTGTATGATATCTGCATACTTAGTGCAGCAGTCGAGGGGAGCAGTTACTTTTATCTTCTTAGCTTTATCTTGGCTCAGCCAAAGAGTACTGAGAACACTGTGAAAACTGAAAGTCCTTACTAGTTTGATCTAGGTCTCGGCATTAGGCATGTTAACCTTAAGGCTATCTACTGGAGGATACAAAATCTTCCTCTCCCATCATCCCAGCTGCTCAACACCTAGGAATACTGCCATACAGCTTTGGTTGAACCACATAGAAACAAGTATTGATCTTTATAGGAGACAAACCCGAAGCACAGCTGGCTTCAGTGATCTGAATTGAGATCATTGTTAGAGGAAGGTCCAGATCAAGGTGTAGACATCTTAGCTCAGATACCTGCTCTGACAGCTGTTTCTTGACTCAAATTTCTGGCCAAGGTGTCTTTTTTTGCAGCTCTCAAATCAGGTAGGTGCCTGGCTTACCTCCACACAGTTCTTGGCTTAGATGTCAGAGCTGTAGGACTCTTGAGTGTGGTTAGAAACAAGTTGGATAGCTATAAGAGCAGAAGATTCACAGCAATGTTATGTGCCTGGGATGATATCTGTGGGGTATCCTCTGTCTCTCAAAACTTCTTCCTGTAAGCAGACTTTCTGTCGTCCATATTAATTAGCACCCTCTATAAGCAAGAAGGTATTAGCTTTACTTCCCTTTGGTGAAGCTAAGGTATAAAGAGGAAAGGAACTAGTATTTCAGAACCCATTCTATTTTTTTTTTTTTTTGGGTCCGGTCGTGGGGCCTGAACTCTGGGCCTGGGTGCTGTTCCTCAGCTCTTCAGCTTAAGGCTAGCGCTCTACCACCTGAGCCACTGTACCACTTCCGGCTTCTTTCTTTTTGATTATGTGGTGATGAAGAATCGAACCCAGGGCTTCAGGCATGCAAGGCAAGTGCTCTACCACTGAGCTACCCTTCCCAGCCCTCAGAACCCATTCTAGATGCTGGCTTCTGACTTCCCCATCCTGGGAAGGTCTGGGCTGCTGTAGTCCTGAAAAGTTTCCCTTCCTCAACTTAGATCAGCTCTGCTAGACATGAGATGTTGTGGAGCCAGCCCTTATCCTGCCCCGGCGTCTCCTGATCCCATCCCCAAAGAATGAAGCTAGTTGCTGCTAGCTCTGTGGTGGGAAGGGCATGTAAGTATTTATCTCAAGAAGCAAGGCAGATGTACTCCTCAAGAGACAGAAAAGACTCCCTGATAACTGAAATTTGAAATTAGAAGCATAATCCAAGGCCTTGTGAGTCTGCCAGGTAGGGAACTCAATATTGTTCTTTGTAGCAAAATAACAGTAGCTAGAGTCAGCTGTATGCAGTATTTTCCTTAGAGTAAGAAAACGGGAGCCGGGTGCTGGTGGCTCACGCCTGTAATCCTAGCTACTCAGGAGGCTGAGATCTGAGGATCGCGGTTCAAAGCCAGCCCGGGCAGGAGAGACCG
>NW_012267336.1:2634978-2644753 GCF_000151885.1 Dipodomys ordii | reverse complement strand
AAAAAGCCAGAAGTGGCGCTGTGGCTCAAGTAGTAGAGCGCTAGCCTTGAGCTGAAGAGCTGAGGGACAGCACCCAGGCCCAGAGTTCAGGCCTCACGACCGGACCCAAAAAAAAAAAAATTACCTTGAGTAAAACATTAAAATGTACTGCCTTCTATGTAATAACTACAACTGTTATTCACTAGATAATGCAGTATGGCCTTGTATATTAACTCCTTAAATTCCATTAACACCATTGAGGGAACACTTCTTTCAGAGAAGTTAAGTAATTTGTCCAAGGTTACAGAATTAATGAGAAGAGTTGGGTTTTGAGCCCTAGTAGTCTGGTTCCAGAGTTTCATTACACAGGGATTTTGCTTTGTTCTTTTCTGTTGTATTCCTGGGATTTAGTTGGGCACTTTTTTTTTGGTCAGTCGTGGGACCTGCACTCTGGGCCTGGGCACTGTCCCTCTGCTCTTCAGCTCAAGATTAGTGCTCTACCACTTGAGCCACAGTGCTACTTGTGGCTTTTTCTGCTTATGTGGTGCTGAGGAATTGAACCCAGGGACTCATGCATGCAAGGCAAGCACTCTACCACTGAGCCACCTTGGGCAACATTTTCTTACATGAAGATAAAAGTCAGTTAAACCAAGTACCGTTTAAGTCTGGGCAGACAAAAGTCCCCAGCCACATATTTTTTACCTGGAAGCTTGTTTTTGTTGTACATTTGAATTGCATATGAAGCTATCTAAAAATACTGATGCTGGATGGGCCCCAGTTAAACCATTGCTCTGTGTTGGTATCCCAGATTTGCTTATTACCCTTTAGTCTTTGTCTAAAATATACTTTACCTCTTTGTTTAAAAAAATTGGTCCACTTACAGAGTTAAAAAAAAGAAATCCATCCCTATCCAAGAAAAACTTCACACATTAAACCATTGAGAAGTGAGAAGTAGATTTCTTTTTTCAATTTAAAAATGTCCTTTCTAATTCTGGAAGTAAATGTGTCCATTTTAGAAAATTTAGAAGCAAGGCAAAATTTTATACCTCAGTATCGGTTGGTTTTTACAGATGATAATCACAGAGTAAGGCATTCTAGACAGATGTGAGGTGGCCGCTCCTCATGTCAAGGCTGCTGAGGCTCTGGACCAGAGATTAGGTGAAGTCCAAGCAACTTGGACAGGAACCTCTTTCTAGGTTTAATCCTTTTGTGTGATGGAATGGTTCCTGAAGCCAGGTGGGGGCTTGGAGGTGAAAAGTGTTGTGGATCTATAGGGGATGTTGACACTCCATCCTCCCCTAGGGCTTTTGCAGCTCCACTCCAGTTAGTGACAGGAAAGCAGGACTGAGTATGATAGCCATTGAAGCTGCTTGTTTCACCCCTTTCCTTGCTCTGTATGCAGTGATCCGGTGCCCCCCAAACGCAGCCGTGGGAAGCCAGCCTTGTCCAGAGTGCCCTTCCTGGAAGGTGTAAATGGAGACTCCGACTACAGTGTCTCAGGTGAGGAGGATGTTCAGACAGAGTCGTGAAGAGCCAGGTCTGTGGGCTGCTGCACTGCTGGTGCTTAGAACCAGGCAGTTTGTCCTTGAGCTCCCCAAACCCTGGGTCACTGGCCAAAGAGATGGCCCCTACTTCTAAGCCAGTCCTACTTAAAAAAAAAAAAAATTACGTGAATCGAGTAGGCAGCATATACCCATACTAACAAAAACTAAAACCATGTAGAAGGATGTACAATGAAAGCCAGTGCCTCTCCTCCCTGGAGGACCCGTGCATTTTCTGTTGTGTCTTACCCAACCCTTCCCTGTATATTACAAGCCAACACCTGTGTTCTGTTTGAGTGAGTAGAGAAGCCTAATAGATACATCTTCCTCTAAATCATTCCTTGGTTCCAGTTAATAATATACCCTGGAGATTCTTCTGTGCTTTGTCTTGGCACCCTAGAGTCCCATTATATAGAGAGGTACTTCCTTTTGTTTAGCTAGCCCAATAATAACGGACATTTAGATTGTTTTCATTTACTATCATAATCAGTATTGCATTGAGCTATCATAGCTGTACATAGATCATTTTAAACTATATGTATGGTAGTGAAATTGTTTCATTAAAAGGTATGTGTTGTGATTTTGATAGGTCTTGCCTGTCTACACTCACTAATCAGTGATAGCCTGTTATCACTGAATCTCACACATAATCTTGTCATTTTACACTGAACCCATGACCTTGGACAAGTCAAATAAAGGACAGAGCCAGGCCAGGAGGAGGGGAGGGATCTGGATTGGTACTCTGTGTGCTTTGGATGCCCTGTCTGAAGTTAATTTAATATACAAGCTGCAAGACTTCTTTGCCCCTCTTTCCTTTCCCAGCTGATTTCTTCTCCCTTATTTCCTTTCTCTTATGTGTGGTGATGGATGCATGCCTGTGTATTTCATTACTCTGTGTGACTGTCAGCACTCAGAAGGCAGGGTTCATGGCTAGATGAATCTGTACAAAATCTAAGCTTGAAACCAGGAGTGGACTGGCGTATTTTGTGCTTCTGGTGATGATATTTTATTTTTACTTTTAAAACCCACATATTTAAAATAACATTGAAAGAAATTTTAAAAGGGAATTGACCTCTCAGCTCCATCATCTTAACATGATTATCTTCATTTCTCTGTGTTGCCTTCTGTTTACTTTAGGCATGTTTTTAACGAAGTGTTAATCTCAAACTTGTACTTTTGAATTCTGCTTTTTAAAAAAATTATACTTTTTTCATGCTGACACATATGTGTCTTATATTATTGGAACAAGGTATCTCACAATGTTTTAAAATTTACTTACCTATTTTACTGCTAGACATTTGGGTCATCTCCGACTTTTAACATGACATCGTATAGTGAGCCCACAGTTTTTTATTCAAAATCCTTTTATTCATTGTAAAGTTGTTTTTCTTAGAATAAACTGCCGAGGAAGGAACTTACTGAAACAGATGGTTTATCCACTTTATCCTGAGACATCCTGCCAAATTACATTCTGAAAGGATTGCACTGGTCTGTGGTTTCACCCGCAGTGTACAAATGCACACGCTCCCACTCAGCCTTCCTCTTAAGCATTGGATCTTACCTGCTGTTGTTTCACTCAAGTCAAAACAGTATGGTGTCATTCTCTTAAATAGATACATTTTTTAATTACAAATGACTGATACTGTTTCCATAAAAATAGAATTGCCATTCTGTCAGGGTAGAGCCTTGGTTGAGTGAACTGTCCCCTCTAGTCCTCAGTTTGTAGGAATAGGACGGAGGAAAGAAGCATTCTCAGAAGTATTTATGAAATACTATCCATGTGTCTTATGTACTGGATAGATAACCAAGGCGATGTCCCTGTCTCAAGATGCATTCCTACTATAAGATTCTGACAAAAACAGGGACTTGCTAGACATGGTTGGCAGGTGATGTTAATCCTTACCCTCAAAAAGCTGAGATAGGATGGAGAGCCTAAGGTCAGTCTGCACTACGTAGGGAAATCAAGATCTCTCTGAGCTATATATAGCGAGACCTTGTCTCCAAGAGAGAAGGGCTGATGGTATAGCTCAGTCATAGAGTACTTGCCTAGTGTGCTCAGTCCCTGGGTTCAATCCTTAACTCTGGGGGAGGTGAGGAAACGGTTGCAAAAAACCTGCAGACTTGCTTGGCTCTGCTGGTTATGACCTGATGGCCCAGTGTGGCCCAGTTTAACAATAACTCATTAGCAGTTGGTTTTTATTGGGTAGGATGTCCTTTCCAAGCAGTTTTTCCATGAAACCCCCATCACCAAGACTCCTACTCGGGGCCATACAGTGGCATGGGGCTTGTCCAAGCCTCTCTGAGGCCCTGGAGGTGAAGCAGTTATATGGTTTTCCCAGGGAAAGCCATTCTAGGGTTCAGGTTCAGAGGTTGGTAAATTATGGCCTTCTGCCTGTTTTTAAGTGGCTGGTGAGCTAAGAATGTATGTTTTAAAATGATTTTAAAAAATCAAAAGAAGAATGGTTGGCATATTATAATGTGAAAATGACATAAAATTCAAATTCCATTTCCAAAATAGTTTTATTGGGACAAAGCCACATTTCATTTGTGTACATAGATTGGCTATGGCTTTCCTCGTGTTGCAGCTGCAAAGTTGAGTAGTTGGACAGAGACCACACTGCCCATAAAAACCTGAAATGTTCACTATTTGGCCATTAACAGAGCTAGTTTTCTGACCCCTGATCCAGTCTAAAATCTCTTAAGGAGAGAGCAAAGAAGAGGAAGGGTGGAGGGCCTGTTACTGACTCATTCCTGGGCTGCCCCGATCGAATGAAAACCACAGGCAGGGCTTTGGGGGTACCATTCCAAGTCCCCTTTGGGCACTGTTTCCTCCCCTCCCCCACCCCCAGGCAGAAGCCTCCTGATGCCCTTTGAAGACCGCGGAGACCTGGAGCCCCTGGAGCTGGTGTGGGCCAAGTGCCGAGGCTATCCCTCCTACCCTGCCTTGGTGAGTCTGCCCCAGACGCCACCCTCCTGCCTATCTTGGGCGGCTCTGGCCCTTGCCTTGCCTTGGGGGCTTATCTGATTGGATCAAGCCAGCTTAAGAGTGGTGGGTGTCAGTGCCTTTAGTTGCAGAGGGAGGGGGCCTTACCCCAGCCTGTGTTGGACAAACCAGATAGGGTCCCAGCTGGGAGCAATCAAAATAGACTAAAAGTATGAAGACACTAGGGTTCTTAGAGTTCTAAATAGCATTTCTTTATTTGCTTACATGTAAAAGTAGAGATTTAAAACACTGTTAATGCTGCTTAGATGCTTTATTAAACATCTGTCGTGCTAAGTCCTTGAAACACGGAGGCATCATATGGTTCTTCTATTTTGTAGGAAAGAGAACATAATCTGTTAACCATAGTCAGCCAGCTAATAAATGGCAGAGTTGGAATTTAAGCCCAAGGCTCAATATGTGTGATGTCAAAGCTTGTGTTCTGAGCCACTGAGTTCAAAATCACCCATAATTCTGTCTGTTCAGGGATTACTTGGTATATATCCACTTCATTTTTTAAAATAATGCATAAATATACATGTGTATGAGACCATGGTCTGTTTTTAACCTCCCTTCCACTTAACAGCTTATTATAAACCTTCTTGTTTTATGCTATTAAACATTCTCCTCCATCTCTTCAGTTTAATGGTTGCATTTTCAGTTGTGTTCAAGTGCCACATTTCAAATTATTTCCTAGCTGCTTATTGAGATTGAATTTTCACTGTGGTAAGCAGCAGCAAATGTCACTGTAGCTTTATCTTTGTGCACATTCATGATTGTTTCTTTCCATTGAATGCTTTGGGATGCCTTCTGGGATGAAGTCTATACAGAATTGTGATATAGGTAGCCAAGTTGCTTGAAATCTCCAGTTTATACTATCAGCAGTAGCTAAAAATTCCATACCACCTTAAGTTGTCTTTTAAAATTGTTTCTTCATTAAAGATGGAAAGTCCACTCAGCTCTGGAAGATACCACTAATTCTAAATTTTTAGGGTGTGTCAGAATCACCTGGATTTTCTTTTCTTTTCGTCATTTATGGTACTTGAACTCTGGGCTTGGGCGCTGTCCCTCAGCTCTTCAGCTCAAGGCTAACACTTTACCATTTGAACCACAATGCCACTTCCAGTTTTCTGGTGGTTAATTGGAGATAAGAGTCTCATAGACTTTTCTGCCCAGGCTGGCTTTGTACTGCAATCTTCAGATCTCGGCTTCCTGAGTAGCTACGATTACAGGTGTGAGCCACTGGCACCCGGCTCAACTGAATTTTTAAAATAAATGTGTATACCAAGTCATCTCTACCCTAGGACTACCAAATAAGATTCTCTGAGGCATGAATATTTTTTTTTTTTGGTTGGTCGTGGGGCCTGAATTCTGGGCCTGGGCACTGTCCCTCAGCTCTTCAGCTCAAGGCTAGCACTCTACCAGTTGAGCCACAACACCCACTTCTGGCTTTTTCTGCTTATGTGATGCTGAGGAATCGAACCCAGGGCCTCACGCATGCAAGGCGAGCACTCTACCACTGAGCCACCTTCCCAGCCCAGGCATGAATATTTTTTCAGAAGGTTTTTTTTTTTTTTTTTTAGGTGATCTATAGTCCAGGGTAGGAGCCACCCAGCCTCTCAGTGTACACAGAACTCTTCTCCCACCCTTTCCCTGTCTGTTGCCCTAGAGCTTAACCTCAGCCTCTTTTAAGTTAGAGGATGGGCACTCAGATCCTATCCAGGCAAATAAGGAAACTCTCAAAGGGATTATGCAATTTGCTGGAGCTTCACTGGGACTCATCTTGCCTTTCTTCTCTTCTACCACAGCAGTGGAGGTGTGGAAAGTTCCACAGTGTTATCCAACAGCTGGAGAGACCTGGGGCCAGGGCCTGTTTGATTTCACAAGGTTCTGGGGTTAGCCAGGCTGAGCCCACAGAAACCCCACCTTAGGCCATTAAGGAAGTGATTGACGCTGTGCAGGCTTGGGTGTTTATTTAAACCTTACCATGCAGAAAAAAGCCAGTCTAAAACTCATGTTTTACAAAGAAATTTAACCACTATCTGAACACACCCTGTTTTTATTTCTGTGCTCTCCCAGTGCTTTTCCTATGCCTGCTTCAATATGTATTTGCATGTTGTATTTTAATATATTTTTTCAAGCTGTCTTTTAAACAAATGTATTTTCTTGGTTTGAGTTTTTTTTTGAGGGGAGGCATAAAAATAATGTACATTATAGAAAAGCAACACAAACCCATTATTTTCTTATTTTGACTCTGAAATGTTTTGCATTGTTCTTCCTTTCCTTGCTCACATATTATAGTTACATATATAGTGTATGCCCTACATTTATTGTCTAAGATCTTAAATTTAACACAAGCTTTATTTCCGTGCCATTTTACACCTGCATAGCATTCATTGAGTGAATGGGCTGTCTCATTTTGGGGGATGGCAGCTGTCCTCAGATGGCACACTTAGCCACCTTGCCTTTGCTATCAGGAAGTTTTCACCACCCACCCCCTGGAGCCAGCATGCTGCAGTCAAGATGGAACATATCAGAGTAGAGTAGCCACTGCCTCTAGTGGCAGGCAAGGACGTTTAGAAAGGCTGTTAGAGTTGTTTCTTAGGACACTTAGCTTAGTCCCAGGAGGACTAGCAGGCTGGGAGATAAAATTTTGACCAAACTTACAATTGGCAGGTAGAGTGGAGTGGGGGTGGGGGGACGTTTAAAACTCTTAATCAGAGCGCCTGTTTTCAGCTGCTGGTCTTGAGAGGGATGTGGGAAACTGGCAGACACCCAAAGGTAAATAATGAGAGAGTTTATTATGAGAAGAGGCCTGCCGGGACAGGGTATAGGAATTAAGACTGTTCTGTCTCTAGAGAGGGCTGCTTCCTTGGTAAGCTTCCAAGTGTGCACAGATTTTCAGCCAGCTTCCCTGGAAGCAAGGACTGTACAGGAGGTGGCTTGTAGCAGACACTCATGCCTTGGCTGAGCATCTGGTTTTAGTTTGAATGTTCGATTTTAGTCCAGCCCAGGCGTCAGCCAGCTCTATAACTCTCCTTCACCTGTCAGTGATCTTCTTGGCATCAGTAAAACATTGAAAGGAGATGATGTGTGAGTAATTAAGAGTTCTGGAAACTTAAAAGTGCTCTATACCTGGAGAATTATTGTGTCAATGCTGTAGTCATTTTTGCTAAGCACCTGCTCTGAGCTAGACAGTAGGTACTGAGTGCAAGAAGCAAACAGAACAAGACAGGCCAAGCTTCTGCCCTTTGGGAGCTTGCTACCTCAAAGCTTAGCTCCTCCAGTAGTCCTCGATTCCAAGCACCTCATTTTCCTCACTACCTCTAGGTTCAGTCTCTCTCATTTCTCTCCTCTCTGATCTTTCCATGGAGATGACCCATATGTATCTGGTCCAGGCCAGAATTACAGTCAGACAGGAATGTGGTGGGTAGACACCTGTACATGGAACTGAAAGACTATTCCTCTTGCTGATGCAGAATCCTTCAAAGCTATGGTCTTTATACAAAACCCCTGAGCATTTGAGATGGATTACAAGGTGAATTCAGGGGGGTGGGGAATGGCCTCCTCCTCCCCCCGTCCTCTCTTTCTATCTCCCCCCCCCCCCGCCTCAAACTCTGGGCCTGGGTATTGTCCCTGAGCTTTTTCACTCAAGGCTAGTGCTCTACCACTTTGAGCCACACTTAAGGTTTTCTGGTGGTTTATTGGAGATAAGCGTCTCATAGACTGCCCTGCTTGGGCTGGCTTTGAACTGTGATACTCAGATCTCAGCCTCCTGAATAGCTAGAATTAGAGGTGTGAGCCACTGGTGCCTGGCCTCTTTCTTTTATGGGACATTGAGAGGAAGAAGTTTGTCTGTCTAGTTTGGATATCAAAGATAGCCCACTCAGTCCTGACATTCTCACCCCTGGAGGCCTCCTGCTGCTTCTCTCTTGGCTTTGCGGCCGGTAGTCCTTGGTGCACGTTCCCTCACAGGACCAGTTGAGCAGGGCTGGAAGATTAGAACAGTGAACTGGGAAACAGTCAAGGCTTCCATTTGGGGGCTCTGTGGGTCATGGTAGCTACATCTTTGCCATCCTTTGATTGTAGGCAGAGCCTACAATCTAAGTATGCCTTAGATGTGGGGTGCTTTTGTGGCTCATCTGGTATTTGGGGGTCCCTGAATACTTGCCCTGTCCCATTAAGTTCTTGGCTCCTTTCTGCCTCCAGATCATCGATCCGAAGATGCCCCGAGAGGGTCTCCTGCACAATGGTGTCCCCATCCCTGTCCCCCCACTGGACGTGCTGAAGCTGGGAGAGCAGAAGCAGGCAGAGGTTGGAGAGAAGCTCTTCCTTGTCCTCTTCTTTGACAACAAGCGCACCTGGTGAGTGGTCCTGTGGTCCTGAGCCCGTGCCAGGGTGTGAGCTTCAGGTGAAGGGACAGGCCTTTGCCTGGGCAGTTAGCCTACACTTAACCATGTTCGTGAGAATGGAATGCTACCAGGTGTCTAGGAATGGCATCGCAGGTGAGGCTCCCTGGGAAGTGCTCTGTGGCTGAAATTTGAGTCAGGAGACCTCCTCAGGAGTCTTGAGAATGAAGTCTGCAACTCTGGGCAGGGGAAGAAGTCAAACTGTAGAGCATGTGAAACAGAACTTATTTAGCTCATCCTCTGGGAGCTTGGGGAAGGAAAGGGGGAGTTGAGGCCATCTCTGGGGAGCGGAGGAGACTTGGCCAGGTAGCTCCCAGGCAGATGATTCCTGGACAGAGACAGCTGAGAACCTATCCCTACCCCTACTCCCAGCAGCTAGGAAAGCAAGTCTCAATGCTAAGGGGTATTCTGTATGAGGGACCCACTCCCATGGTGTAGGTGTCTCAGTATCAGCAGGAGAATACTGTCACCTCTGCTTCTGTAGAATTAGGTAGAATAGTCTGGCAAAAATAATGATACTAATAACTGCTATTGAGTATTTACTCTGCCTGTATACAAATTGCTATTAGATACATAATTGTATTTAATCTCACTTAAATCTTAATCCATCACAATCTTTTCTCTCTCTCTCTCTCTCTCTCTTTTTTTTTTTTTGGTCATTCGTGGGGCCTAACTCTGGGCCTGGGCCTTGTCCCTCAGCTCTTCAACTCAAGGCTAGTGCTCTACCACTTGAGCCACAGCACCACTTGGGGCTTTTTCTGCTTATGTGGTGCTGATGAATCGAACCCAGGCCTCATGTATGCAAGGCAAGCGCTCTGCCACTGAGCCACCTTCCAGCCCATACAACCTTTTTTTTTTTTTTTTGG
>NW_012267336.1:2621893-2634612 GCF_000151885.1 Dipodomys ordii | reverse complement strand
TTTTGCTTATGTGGTGCTGAGGAATCGAACCCAGGGCCTCATGCATGCAAGGCAAGCGCTCTACCACTGAGCCACCTTCCCAGCCCCCCACAACCTATTTTTTTATATAAGAAAACAGATTCAGAAACCGGAGGCTCAAGCCTGGTATGGTAGAATAACCTGTAATCTCAGCACTCTGAAGTCTGAGACAGGAGGATCATAAATTTAAGGCCAGCATGGGTTACATGGTGAGAGCCTATCTTAAAAAAAGTAAACCAGAAGTGGAGCTCAAGTGGTAGAATTCTGGCTTGGGTGGAAAAAGCTCAGGGACAGTGCCCAGACCCTGAATTCAAGCTTTGCAACTGACAGGAAAAAAAGCAAGTCAAGATTCCATTGACAGGGCTGGGAAGGTGGCTCAGTGGTAGAGTGCTTGTCTTGTGTACATGAGGCCCTGGGTTCGATTCCTCAGCACCATATAGACAGAAAAAGCTGGAACTTGCACTGTGGCTCAAGTGGTAGAGTGCTAGCCTTGAGCTGAAGAGCTGAGGGACGAGTTCAAGCCCCACGACTGTCCAAAAAAAAAAAAAAAAGATTCCACTGACAGAACTGGGGTGCAAACCAAGATCAGGCTTCAGAGGTTGCACATTAGATTTACCTAGGCATTTAAAACATACACAAGTCTTTGGGAGTTTAAAATTTATTCTTTCTCTGTCTTTCCCTCTCACGCTCTCTCTCTCCCTGCTCATCTCCCTCTCTCCTCCATCTCTCTTTCTCTGTCAGCCCCTAGGAGATCCGTGGATTTCTTGCATCATCTCTGTTTCTATCCATGGCACCCTAGTTTCCCAAGGCCGAGTGAGGCTCGGCACCTTTCGGCGTCACTCAGGCCTCTCTGTGAGATGGCAGAGGAGTCCCTCTTGGCTCCAGTACCAAGGGAAGGCCTAGCAACCAAATAGAACCCATGCCGTTTCTTCTGCCCCTGCACCCTGTGTTTACTGCCCTCTCCTGCCTGATTCTTGGTGGCTTTTCCATAGAGAGTCCTAGGCCCTCTGCTTGGCCTTGCTTGCGCTAGGCAGGTGAGCCCAGAGGAGCCCTGTACAATCTACCACACACAGCCCAGTGTCTTAACTGTGCTTGCATTGCAGGCAGTGGCTTCCTAGGGACAAAGTCCTGCCCCTGGGTGTAGAAGATACCGTGGACAAGCTCAAGATGCTAGAAGGCCGCAAGACCAGCATCCGCAAGTCAGTGCAGGTGGCCTATGACCGCGCAATGATCCACCTGAGCCGAGTCCGGGGGCCCCACTCCTTTGTCACCTCCACCTACCTGTGAGGGCGGGGCTGTGCCTGTGTCTGTCCTGCCTCACCTCCATCCCACGGGGCACAGAGAAGCTTCTCTTGTCCCTGCCAGATGTATGGCCGGCAGCTTCCGCTTCTCATGGCAGGCCAGGGACTGGACTGTGTCCCTGCTAAGGGAAAGACCTCAGTTTTGACCAATCACATGTTCCGCTGGAGGGCCTGCTATGTGCCAAAAACTTCTGCCCGAGACCCCTCGGGATATTCCACTGAAGAACCACTTAGAAGTAGAAACAGCTGTGGGGCTTAAGCCCAGCAGAGGAGCTGGGCTTGGCCCAGAAGGCAAGAGGTACTAGGCTCCATGAGGGGCTGCCTGGCTCCCTCTACCCCCTTCCCAGCTAACCACACCTCAGGGCGGGCAAGGTTCTGATACTGATCCCAGAGATGCTGTGGATGCATGAGGGTTCCTTGGGGGAACCTCACGGAGCTCCCCTTCTCCCCTCATTACCCATTCTCACACCTCCCTGCCCCATCCCCACACCCAGCCCTACACTGCTTTCCTTGCTTTCTCTTGTGCCAATTTGACAGAAACATCACCAAACTAGTCTTCTTTCTTTACTGTCTTATTCCCCTTCTTGCCCAAGTACTCTGCTAGGTGGAGATCTCTGCCAGCTCCTCGGGGCTCAGGCAGAGGCCAGCCCATCCTGTGAGGGTCCTGTCCACCAGCACACCATTCCCACTCTCTCTAGACCTCTACTACTGCTGCTGCTGCTCTGCCGAGGGCCCTGCTGTGTGCTGTGCGCATGTGTACTGTGAGTGGGGCCGGGGTCCCTCCTGCCCCCTCCTCGCTGTGAGACAGCCTGAAGCTCCCGTCAGCAAACCAGGCTGGCATATGCTGTCTGTCTGCCCACTTGGATATTGAGGGTGGTGTGGGGTAGAACGTGCCCTCCAGCCAGGAGTGCCCTCTGCCCTGCTCTTCTCTTGTGGCTTTTCTTCTGCATCTGAAGCCTCAAACCCCACTTTCTACCATTGTGGACAGCATGGCACCGCCCTTCAGCTCTCTCCGCCTGCCAGTCTCTGCTGCTCCTGCTTCCCAAACCAGGGAACGCAACCTTTTATTTCACACCCCGTCTCCTTCCCTCTTCCTCTTCCACCTCCTCCCAAACTCCACCTTCTCAAAATGGAAGGGGGAAAAAAGCTGTGAATGAGGAATGCTGATTTGACAAAACAGCGCAACTTTCAGAAGCTTTGACGTCTGTTTTCTGGACGTTTATTTTCACCTCTTAAGCACCAAAGTCGCAGGCCAGGTTGCAGGCCACTGATTGCCATGTTGATTTTTAACTTGATGTTCTTTTTAATTGTTTTAAATTTTTCATAGGGGAGTTTTGGACAAAACAAAGTCACTGGGGAGATCACTGCCATTTTTACACACGCAACTTTTTAAAAATGCAACCACACACCAACTTCTTATACATGGGACACGAGCCAGAGTTTAAAAGGGAACCAACAAAACTATAGCATAAAGGATAGGATTTTGGATTTTGTACAATAATAAAAAACAATACAGCATATGGCTAAGGAAGGACCTGGTGTATATAATTGTATAATACTGTTCTAAATTATTCAGGCCTATACTTTCCATTCTTGGAGTCCTCATTGTGTAGCCACGTGATGTGGCTTATTTAAAGGAGCCAACATGTCCCCTCCCCAGGTAGTTGGTCAGCTGTGGACTCTGTGACCTTTGTCTAAACCTGTGTTACAAGATCTCGGGTCTCTCTCTCTTGCTCTCTCGCCCTCTCATCTCTTTTTCCCAGTACATTCTCTTCTTAGTCTCTATTTTTCAATCTCTTTGAATCTCTCAGTCTCAGAGTCTCATTTTCTTAAAATGCTCTTTTAGAAGAGAAACGGCTCAGGCCCTGCTGTGGCGTGGGGCCTGCGTGTCTCTGTCGCGTCTGCTGTGAAGCACATGATGCTCTATTTATTGTAGAAAGTTGACTTTATTTGCTTTCTAGAATTGTTTATAACAGATGGTATAAGAGAGGTAATAAACAGAGAAAACTCTATGCCTGTAAAGATTACAAAAGTTAATTTTACCTACTATAATATGACTGTCGGAAACTTATTTTCTCTCTGAGAAATAAATGTTCTAATGGGCGTTCGTTGCTGTGCATTGTTTGCTGGAATCACCGGGCCGCTCAGCTACAACTGCCCACCACCTCCTCCAAAGGCTGGGCCACTAAGAATGGGCCTGTTCCTGGAGGAGGAGGCTCTGTCTCTTGGGAAGGGTGGGAAGATAGGCTCTGACTTTGTTTCTCTCCCAGAGAGGGCTGCCTTCTAGAAGCCACGGCAGGGCCCAGCCTCCTTTGCCCATGCCTTAGCTTCTCGGTGGCCATGTTCCTTGAGCTCTGCTCATTCAGCTGGAAAAGTTGCACCACTGGCATCTCTACCACGCCTGCCAAGATGGAACCAAAGGATGCAAAAGCCTCATTTGCTGTTCCATGTAAATGGATAGCTGGAACATGAGGGACTGGGGGCCACAAGCCCGACCTCTCTTCCATTTGAATGAGCCTAACCTTTGTTTTATGGAAGTGAGCAAACAAACCAGTAAGACTAGGAGAAATTAACCATGATTGCCTAAGAAGTGGTGGCAGAATCCTGGGACAGGTGACAAACTTAGCTGTGGGCTCCACAGCACTACCAGGCTGCAGGGCACTCCTCACTGGTTGTGACCCCGTTTTTGAAGGGACATCTTGAAGAGCAGAAGCACAAAGAGAGTTTTTAGGGACAAGGTACTTGGGGGCAGCGCCTGCAATTATGTCCTCTGGTCCTGCCCAGCAACCTTGCTTCTGGTGTGACAGGGAACAGAACTGGTCACCCCCACAGTGACACCGAGGTCACTGCCGTGCGAGTCCTCATTGACAAAGAGCCTTTGTTGGCAATCTTTGCATTGCGTGTTGGGTTACACGGATACACGCCCTTGGTCTCAAGCACTTGACCTGATCTATAAGAGACCTTGCAGACAACCAAAGGGGAAGAGTTTGATGTGGAAGAGTTTGGGAGAGACACATTTGATTGAGGAACAACAAAGGATTCGAGGGAAGAAATAATGCTTTTTTTTTTTTTTGAGAATGGATTTATAATTCTTACGGGTGGAATGTGGCTTAGTGGTAGAGTGCTTGCCTAGCATTCATGAAGCCTTGGGTTCGATTCTTCAGTACCACATAAACAGAAAAGGCCAGAGTGGCGCTGTGGCTCAAGTGGTAGAGTGTTAGCATTCAGCAAAAGCAGCTCAGGGACAGTTCCCAGGCCCTGAGTTCAAGCCCCATTACTGGCAAAAAAAAACCCAATCCTTATGGGTTGTATTTTATGTGTGTATGTGCACAGACACACATTGGTATTGGGGCTTGACCCCAGGGCCTCTTGCTTTTGCCTGGCTTTTTTGTTCAAGGCTGACACTATTACTACTTGAGCTATGCCTTCACTTCTAGACTTTTGCTGGGTAGTTGGAGATAAGACTCTTAGGAATTTGTCTGCCTGGGCTGGCTTCCAACTTGGAGTGTCAGATCTCAGCTCCTTAAGTAGCTAGGACCGCAGGCATGAAAACCCTTGGCACCCAGCATTGGGTTGTATTTTTTAATTACACAGGCAATTACAAAATATTTAGGGCAATTAGAAGAACATCCTAGAAGATATTTTGGAAATGAGGGGAACACAGCCAGATGGGTGGGGTTTCAGCAGGTCAGGGGAGACAACACATGGTTGAAGCAGGTCTGGCACAGCCTTGGCTCAAAAAGGCATTGTGCACATTCCAGTTCCAGAGACTGAGTGGCAGCCTACTTGGCTACAAGCCCTGTCCCTTACTGGCCATGTGGCTCTGAGTGTGACAGCTTCTCTGAGACTGAAAAACAGGGCCAGGAGCCGGGACAATATTGGTCCACAGTGGGGAGCACATACAGCAAAGGATTTGGGCAGGGAAGAGACAGAGTCCAGAAGTTGGCCAGACTGAAGAAACAGGCATCAAAATGAGTAGTGGTTATCGGAGGGATGAGGCTTTAGATAGGGGGAGAAACAGTCTTTAGGTAATTGTGTGTCACCTGTAGAACCTCCAGCAAGCTGGTAGGAGTTGGGCCCAGAGTTCAAGAGAAAGGTAGAAATGAATGGCAGGGATATAGGGGACCCCAGAACCCACCAAGGCAGTTAGATGAATGGCCAAGGAGAGAGGAAGCTGAAGAATAGACTTGAGGAAAGTTCTGGATATATAGAGACAGTATGGACAGTCCCTTCAGGGGTGCCTTGTCTTTGGAGGACAGGGAGGGAGGGTTCGCCTACAAGTTGGGGAGAGGGGCATAGTAGATGTATTTAGCATCACAAAATAGAAAAATGGACATTGCAGCACTGTGACTAAAGAACAGTGCCCCGGCCCTGAGTTTAACCCCAGACCAACACACACACACACACACACACACACACACACACACATACACCCAGCACTGTGACTAAAGAACAGTGCCCAGGCCCTGAGTTTAGCCCCAGACCAACACATACACACACACACATACACACACACACACATACACACACATACACACACACATACACACACACATACACACGCACATACACACACACACACACCCAGCACTGTGACTAAAGAACAGTGCCCCGGCCCTGAGTTTAACCCCAGACCAACACATACACACACACACACACACACACGCACATACACATACACACACACACACACCGACCTAGGGTGGTGTCAGAAGTTGAGGACCCTTGTTGGAGAAAGGCCACCTTCATTTTGGAGTAACAAATGTATATACTGGCTCTTGGGGCTTGAACTCAGGGTTTCTTTTGCTCAACTTTTCTGCTCAAGGCAGGTGCTCTACCACTTGAGCCACAGCTCCACTTCTGGCTACTTGCTGGTTAAGTGGAGATGAGAATCTCGTGGTCTTTTCTGCCCAGACTGTGTTCAGATCTCATTTCTGGGATCTCCTCCCTCCCTGCTGCCCTGTCAGGACACTGGCCCCCAGATGAGCGGGCCTTGGGCCTCTTGACGACAATCATGCCACGTGTGCAGTTTCACCATTGGTGCTTCATGCTTTTACTCTCTCAAGGCCATGGCCCTCAGCCACCATTTTTGGTTAGAAAAATGCCCGTTTCCTTTTAAACGATCGGCATCCCAATGTGAGCCGAGGAGCAAGGACGCTCGGGCCTTGAGCATTCAGAGGGGGTCAGAGCAGCCCACTTGTTGTTGGCTGACCTCAGAGCCACAGACTAACATTTTGGAGTGACAGGAGGAAGACACAAGACTGAAGTGACTTCAAAGGCCTGGCGTAGCTGGCGGGTAGGAAGGTCAGATTGAGACCTTGGGGAGTCTCACGGAGCAGCCAAGATCTCGAGCCCAGATTGCAGAGCCAGGGCCAACTTGAGCCACTGTTGAAGTTGTCCTTGTCCTTCAGGCCCCCCAAGCATTGTCCAGGACTGACTGGGGCTAGGGGTTGGTGGGGGAGGGGTGGTCTAGGAAGGATAAGTACACAGGCTGTCCTGGAAGGGTGGCGGACCTCTGATGCCCCTGTACCCCAGAGGTGCTCCTGACACCAGAGTTTGGCCCTTCCTCCCTTCCTTCCTTTCTTTCCTTCCCTTCCTTCCTTTCCTTTCCTTCCTTCCCTCCTTCCTTCCTCTTTTCTTTCTTCCTTTCTTCCCTTCTTTCCCTTCCTTTCTCTCTTTCCTCCTCCTCCTCCTCCTCTTCCTCCTTCTTTGTCAATCCTGGGGCTTGAACTCAGGGCTTAGGCACTGTCCCTAAGCTGCTTTTGCTGAAGGCTAGCACTCTACCACTTGAGCCACAGCACCACTTCTGGCTTTTCCTGTGTGTGTGGTGCTGAGGAAGGGAACCCAGTGCATGCTAGACAAGCACTCTACCACTGAGCCACCTTCCCAGCCACAAAGAACTCTTCTTTACCGCTCCTCCCAGCTCTCTGTCTCCCCCCCACACCCCCCATCCTCTGCAGGGTGGGTCTGGGGCTCCCTACCACATCCAGTTACAGACAGTTCTTTTGTGTGTGTGCGTGTGTGTGTTTTGGGGTGGGGCGGGGGGGTCCGGTCATGGGGCCTGAACTCTGGGCCTGGGCACTGTCCCTCAGCTCTTCAGCTCAAGGCTAGCACTCTGCCACTTGAGCCACAGCGCACTTCCGGATTTTTTCTTTTTGCTTATGTGGTGCTGAGGAGTCGAACCCAGGGCCTCAGGCATGCAAGGCAAGCGCTCTACCACTGAGCCACCTTCCCAGCCCCAAGTTACAGACAGTTCTGTGAGAGTAGCCTCGAGCCCAGATGGCTTTGCCTGCATGGGTCCGCCCATCTGAAGATGCTCTGGCAAGAAAGCTGCTGTTTATTACACTCTTCCCCAAATCTGCTCAAAGGCTGACCCAGAAAAATAGCCCTTCTATTATGGCCATTCTAATAGGCCATTTAAACACATTCCTCTGATGGCCCAGTCTCCTCCTGACTCTGTCTGGGGACAGGCCCTGTCTCAAAATTACCTTCCAGGGGCCAGGCACAAATCCAAGGAGATCCTGATTTGCTCTTGCCCATTCTTGACCTGGAACCATTGGCTGAGGAGGAGGGCCCTTCCCCCAGCCCAGTCCGAGCCCCTGGGGCCACACTGCCTCCCAGTGGCTACTGGGAAGCGCTTAGCCAAGAGTGGAGCGGCTTCTGGGCTTGTTCTGTTACTCTGTACCCAGAAGAGCTCATCACACAGGGCCTGTTCTTTGACAACAAAGATGAGAAAGATCAGAACATCTGCCCCACAAGTGGGGACTGTGCACAGCACTGCAGGCATGTCTGAGCTCAGAAACAAGAATTAGTTGTTATCACTACCCCTGCCAGATGATGGTGGCTAGTGAACCCCACAGAGTGAAACCCATATTTTCAACTCCATTCTGCTGCCCTCGGTCAGTGCCATTCCACATATAAAGCCAGTAAGTTGTGATTGACATAATGTCAAACTTCTGCTGGGAAGATCTAGATGGTATTACTTCAGAGATGACAGGAAGGTCCTCCCTCATTAAAAAGTCCGCTGACAGCTGGGTGCTGGTGGTTCGTGCCTGTAATTCTTGCTATTCAGGAGGCTGAGATCTGAGGATTGAAGTTTGAAGCCGAGCAGACAAAAATCTGAGAAACTCTTACCTCCAAAAAGCCAAAAGTGGATGGGTACTGGTGGCTCCCGCCTAATCCTAGTTACTCAGGAGGCTGAGATCTGAGGATTGAGGTTCCAAACCAGCCCAAGCAGGAAAGTCCATGAGGCTCTTATCTCCATTTAAATGCAAGAAAACAGAATGTGGAGCTGTGGCTCAAGAGCTAGAGGACTAGCCCTGAGCACAAAAGCTCAGGGACAGTGCCCAAGCCCTGAATTCAAGTCTCGGTACCATCACCAAACCAAACAACAACAAAAAAACAAGCCTGCCCCTGCTGGGTCTGTGCACTGCCTCCTGCACCTGGGAAGAGATGCTTGCTGGATTGTGATCACCTGGCACAGCTCTAACCTTGTTAAATCCAACCCCTCACATCTGCGCATGCTCGTACTTGTTCTCTTGAATATTTTACTTGCTGCTTTTGCTGCTCTCTGTCAGCTCTGTGAGCACAGCGACTGTTTGTCCCCTGCTCTTTCCCAGCACTCAGGAGATAGCATCCAGTAGGCAAACACGGGATGCATTTCTTCCTAAGGGTGAAGAAGGATCTAAGAGGAAAAGAGCAGAGGGCCAGAGCTGGGATGTATCCCAGGAGCCTCAGGAAGGCCAGAGGACAAGGCCAGGCCTCTGGCTCCTACAATTTTCCCTATTCTCAGGCTGGGAGATCATCTTGGAAATGTAAGTCAAGATGGAACCTAAATTACAGGCTGTGCCTTTTGTAGACCTTTGTTGGCTGACTGCCAGACTCGCTGACTTAAAGCTTCCAGTTAGACGCTGGATGACAGCGACCACCTAGCCCATCACCTCTTCCAACACCTGAATTTGCACTCAGAAAAGTGAGGCTCCAGGAACAAGACACAGGTGCAGAGTCCAGGTCTCCTGCCCCGGCCTCTGTGACCCCCTGATCTGTCCTCAGTACCCTGTACCCAGCACCTCCACTCCTCCACCAGCCTAGCAGCTAATTACTGTTATTTATCTCCTCCACGTGGTGACCCAAGAGGCCACATAGCCACACACCCCTGAGCAAGGGACAGACCCCCTTGCTCCCTGGGGCATCTGTTTCCAGCCTTTGTGCTCTGTGTTTTACATTCCACACCAAGATGGCTTTTCAGGATAAGTAAAGTCTTTTTTCCCACATGTTGGAGTCTCTCCAGAAGTCTCTCCTAAGGCAGGGGACAGTGTGTGCCAAGCACCCTACCTGGGCAAGATGGGGAGAGACCCCTCAGCTGGCAACTGGCGGAAGTGGGACTTGAAGTGCATCCTTCTCCGTCAGGAGGCTCATCGAGGCCCGTCTGGTACGAGATGTGATCAATCAGTATTTCAGGGCACAAGCCCAGGTTCTGACCATTTCCATTTTCCTCTCACTGTTTGAGTTTCTGCCAAGATAGGAGAGGAATTTAAACCAAAAGATCACCAAATTTTGACCAAAAAAAAGAAAGAAAACAGGAAAAAAAAAACCTTTGTCCTAACTTGCCAAGCTTTAAGTAAATACAGTATCATTTTGGTGGTTCTGGGGTTTGAACTCAGCTTCGTGCTTTCTAAGCAGACCTTCTATCCCTTCAACCATGCTGCCAGCCCTTTTTGCTTTGGTTTATTTTTGAGATTGGGGCCTCACTTTCTGACAAGACCAACCTGGACTATAATCCTATTTATGTTTCCTGTAGTAGCTAAGATGACAGGTGTGTGTCACTATGCCCAGCTTTTTAAATATTGAGATAGGATCTCATGAACTTCTATGCCCAGGCTGTCCTTGAACCTCAGTCTTCCTGATCTCAGCCTTCCACATAGCTAGGATGATAGGTATGAGCCACCACACTGGGTCAAATACAATTTTTTTTTGTCGGTCGTGGGGCCTGAACTCTGGGCCTGGGCGCTGTCCCTCAGCTCTTCAGCTCAAGGCTAGCACTCTACCACTTGGGCCACAGTGCCGCCTCCGGCTTTTTCTGCTTATGTGGTGCTGAGGAATCGAACCCAGGGCCTCATGCATGCAAGGCAAGCGCTCTACCACTGAGCCACCTTCCCAGACCCTCTATACTTACTTTTTGTTGTTGTTGTCTTTCCTTTCTGCCTACACTGACCTAGAACTTGTGATCCTCAGCCTCCTGTGTGCCGGGACTACGGGCATGTGCCCTCATAGAGCCACATCCATGCTTTTCTATGTACTGTACTTCCTTGATTCTTTTTGTTTTGTTTTGTTTTTTGGTCGTGGGGCCTGAACTCTGGGCCTGGGCGCTGTCCCTCAGCTCTTCAGCCTCAAGGCTAGCACTCTACCACTTGGGCCACAGTGCCGCCTCCGGCTTTTTCTGCTTATGTGGTGCTGAGGAATCGAACCCAGGGCCTCATGCATGCTAGGCAAGCACTCTACCACTGAGCCACCTTCCCAGCCCCTGTACTTCTTTGATTCTAAAAGAACTCCAGCCCTGTATGAGCATGGTGACTCACACCTGTAATCCCAGTTACTCAGGTGGCCGAGAGTGGGATGATTGTTTTATGAAGCTAGCCTGGGTAAAAAGTTCATGAACTCTTCCTCCCCTCCCCCATCTCAACCAACAGCTGACGTAGTGGTATGTGCCTGCCATTCTCAGCTGTGTAAGAAACGTAAATAGGAGGATCACAGTCATCCCCGGAATAAATGTGAGATCGTATTCAAAAAATAGCTAAGAGCAAGGAAAAAAAAGTTGTGGTATGGCCCAAGTGATAGAGCACCTGCCTAGCAAGCTCGGGGCCCTGACTTGAAACCCCTATGAACAATCCTTAATAATAACAAATGAACAAGAACACACCACCCACTTTAACATTCCGTATCAATTTAGTAACTCTTTTTTTTCCGTGTGTGTGTGTGTGTGTGTGTGTGTGTGGAGAGACTGCCACAATGCGTGGCTGGTGATTGTGAAGTAAATCCAATGGAAAAGCTTCAACGCTGAGGCCGCAGGACACATACCGCACAACTGAGGAAAATGGCAAAAAATAATGTTTGTTATCAAGCCAGAAAGTGTTTTCAATAGTTTAGCATTCATGTGGCTCAGCACTCAGATGACACAGACATCTTACCAGGGGCTTGTCCCTTCCTGTTTGCGCTCAGTTCCCTCCCCAGAGACCACCAGTGTTTTCAGTCCCTCATGCATCATTGAGAGGTAGACAACCTTTGTTCCACTTGTACAAATGCTAGCACATCGCAGTCCTCATCTGAGTCTTTCTCACTTAACATGCCATGAAGAAATGTCCTGATGGTCAGGTACCAATGGCTCACACCTGTGATCCTAGCTACTCAGGAGGCTGAGATCTGAGGATGGTGGTTTGATGCCAGCCTGAGCAGGAAAGTCTGTGAGACTCTTATTTCCAATTTATCCACCGAAAAACCTCGAAGTGGAACTGTGGTTCAAGTGGTAGAGCACCAGCCTTGAATGAAAAAGCTAAGACAGATCCCAGGCCCTGAGGTCAAGCCCCAGTACTGACACATGCACACGTATGCACACAGGCATGCACGGGCACACACACACATACACACACACACACACAAATACATATCTTCATTACATTCCATTTTTATTACTTTTTTCACCCCCAAGGTTCCACAGCATTCTCTAGCTTCCTAGATAATTGCTTAAATTATCTCTTCCATGATTTTGATTTAATGAGTCCCCTGGCGCACAAACCCTGGGGTTTGAACTCGGAGGCCTCAGCTTACTAGGCAGTTACTCTACAACTTGAGCCACACCCCAGCCCCGGAGCACCATTTAATAACAGTCTCTATCAAACATTTAGATTGTTTCCAGTGTTTTGCTGTTACCGAAAACACCAAGGTGAGCATTTGCTCATTCAGCAAATATTTACCTACTGGGATTCAATTCTGTGCCAAAGTGCTTCCCTGGAGATACCCAGAGGCATGTCTACCCCCTCCCCCAGCCCAGGGGCCTCTGAGTGTCATCTGTGCTCTCAGGGAAAGAGAGAAGAGAGAAGGGCATCCCTGGGCTTCTCCACACAGCTAGCCAGGGGAAATAAGTCAGTCAGGTCAGCAGGCTTAAGCCTGGTCAATTAAGCCTGGGCATTCAAGTTAGACTGGGAATGTGGCTTAGTGGTAGAGTGCTTGCCTAGTATGCATGTAAGCCCTGAGTTCCATTCCTCAGTACCACATACACAGAAAAAGCTGGAAGTGTTGCTGTGGGTCAAGGGGTAGAGTGCTAGACTTGAGCAAAAGAAGCTCAGGGACAGTGCCCAGGCCCTGAGTTCAAGCCCAGGACTGGCAAAAGACAGAAGGAAGGAA
>NW_012267336.1:2613542-2620418 GCF_000151885.1 Dipodomys ordii | reverse complement strand
AAAAAAAAAAAAAAAAAGAGTGTAAGGCCCTGAGTGAGTTCAAGCCCCTGTGCTGGCACACACACAAAATTTCTGACTCTTGAAGCCGGGCGCTGGTAGCTCACACCTGTAATCCTAACTTCTCTGGAGGCTGAGATCTGAGGATCGTGGTTCAAAGCCAGCCCAGGCAGGAAAGTCCATGAGACTCTTATCTCCAATAAACAACTCAGAAAACTGGAAGTAGCACTGTGGCTCAAGTGCTAGAGCACTAGCCTTGAACTGAAGAGTTGAGGGACAGCCCCCCGGCCCAGAGTTCAAGCTCCATGACCGACAAAAATAAAAATTCTACCTCTTATGGCTGAAGGTATTGCTTAGGTGGTAGAGTGTCTGCCTACCAAGTACAAGGTCTTGAGTTCAAACCTCAGTACTAAAAAAAAAAATCTGTTAGAAAAAGTTTAAACACTTGAACCCCACAAAAGACCACCTGTAGGTTTCCTGATCAAGTTTTCAAAAATTAAGCCACATGTGTGGAACTACAGTTTTATTTTATTATTTTAATACTTTGCCAGTCCTGGGATGTGAACTCAGACTAGACACATCCCTGAACTTCTTTTGCTCAAGGCTAGTGCTCTACCATTTGAGCCACAGTGCCACTTCTGGCTTTTTCTGAGCATTTTATTGGAGATAAAGATTCTCAGACTTTTCCTGCCCAGGCTGGCTTTGAACCATGATCTTCAGATCTCTGCCTCCTAAGGAGCTAGGATTATAGGTGTGAGCCACTAGCACCTGGCAAGTTATAGCTTTAGAATGTGGTTCAATTATAAGAACCCCACTGTCTTTGGGGGGGATAAATAACAAAGATAAAGCTGGAGATGGGCTGGGAAGGTGGCTCAGTGGTAGAGCGCTTGCCTTGCATGCATGAGGCCCTGGGTTCTGATTCCTCAGCACCACATAAGCAGGAAAAAAAAAGCCGGAAGTGGCACTGTGGCTCAAGTGGTAGAGTGCTAGCCTTGAGCTGAAGAGCTGAGGGACAGTGCCCAGGCCCAGACTTCAGGTCCCACGACCAGACCCCCCAAAAAAAATAGGTGGAGAATTCTTCTTAGAAGCCTCCTCCCAGCAGGTTTCTTTTTGTTTCAGAAGTGAGTCTTAAGAATGCCTTAGCTGCAAGGGATGCTGGGAAACCAAACTCTCACCTTCTCAGCTGAGCACCTTCACTGCAAGGGGTGCTGGGAAACCAAACTCCTACCTTCTCAGCTGCTTGACGGGAAGGTGGGCAAGGAAGCAGGAGGCACTGGGTGGCTGCCTTGTGGCCAGCTGTGATTTCTGCCAGCCTGATCTTTCTTTCTTTCTCTCTCTTTTTCCTTCCTTCCTTCCTTCCTTCCTTCCTTCCTTTCTTTCTTTCTTGGCACTGTCCCTCAGCTCTTCAGCTCAAGGCTGGCACTCTATCACTTGAGCCACAGCGCCACTTCCAGCTTTTTCTGCTTATGTGGTGCTGAGGAATCAAACCCAGGGCCTCATGCATGCGAGGCAAGCACTCTACTACTGAGCCACCTTCCCAGCTCCTAGCCTGACATCATTTAGCTTGTTTATACCCTGCGTTTCCCAGGAATGAGATGTTAGGCCCCAATTAGATTCATGTTAAACACTTGGGGCATAAATAGTCATAGGGAATGCCGTGGTTTTCATACTCCATTGCATTAAGTAATGACCAGGTTGCAATTTCCAGGGTGTAAGCACAGGCCAGGTACCATCACTAAAAAGCTAACCTGTAGCTGGACATTGGTGGCTCAGGCCTGTGATCCTAGCTACTGAGGAGGCTGAGATCTGAAGATCATAGTTCAAAGCCAGGTTGGGCAGGAAAGTCTGTGAGACCCTTATCTCCAATGAACCACCAGAAAACCAGAAGTGGCACTGTAGCTCAAGTGGTAGAGCTTTAGCCTTGAGCTGAAGAGCACAGGGACAACCCCCAGGCCCAGAGTTCAAGCCCCATGACCAACCAGAACAAACAAACAAAAGCCAAACTGGAATCTCAATCCTTCTGGAGCTCTAGGAATAATTCTGCAGGGGCTGCCCACATCTTACCCATGCTTGCCCATCCACCAAGGGCAGCCTGAGCTCCTGTACTATGCATTTACTCTGGTAGTCAGGCTGGACTTGCATGTGGGAAACTGAGGCAGAGATTCTGAATCATTCAACACTGAGGCCTAGATCCCCCCAGCTGGTCAGATGTACCACTCTGAGGTCCACTCTGAGTCAAGGGGAGGGGAGTCTCCCCCCCTCAGCACCTCTTCTGGGGCCTTCTCATGTGTACATTTGCATGCTTGTTGGAGCAGACACACTGTGGTCTTGGGTGTCCCCACGGGTCACCGGCTCTTGCAGCCCAGGTGGGCATAGGCTGGCTCCTTGCCCACCTTCCCTACCTCTAGAGCAGCACTGGAGCCATCCTGCCAACATCTGGCTGTGACCTTGTACACCTCTGCAAAGAAACACTCATGCTCCATCCAGTTTCCCCAGGTGTGCCAGAGGTGGCCTCACCCCTCTCTACCTGCAGGCTGAACACCAGGCATCAGCCTGACTCACCTGCCCATCATGCCTATCCAACCAGTCCAGTCTGTGCGCTAAGACTTGTAGCCAGGACTTCCTTAGCCAGCATCCTCCAGCTACCTGCCTGGCCTGGCAGCCACCATATTCCTACCTACCATCCACTGGTCCTCCCCTTCCAAGCCTCACTTCCCCTGCGACTGCTACACGATGCTCACGGACCGGCTGGCGTTCCTCCTTGACTTCACCTTTCCTTTCTCCTCACTTCGGCTTCAGGGTCCATCTGTTCCAGATGACTTGGGCTCCATTGCTCTGTGATCATTGTAGACGTGTCACCCACCACACACACACAGCCTTTATCTTTCCCATTTACAACTCCTTTTTGCGAACAAAAGAATTAGTAGTTCTTTTTTTTTTTGGGGGGGGGGGAGGGTCCGGTCATACGGCTTGAACTCTGGGCCTGGGCGCTGTCTCTCAGCTCTTCAGCTCAAGGCTAGCTCTCTATCACTTGAGCCACAGTGCCACTTCCGGCTTTTTTCTTTTTGCTTAGGTGGTGCTAAGGAATCGAACCCAGGGCCTCATGCATGCAAGGCAAGCACTCTACCACTGAGCCACCTTCCCAGCCCGAGGAATTAGTATTTCTTTCGCAACAGTGAAACTGAGATTCAGAATCCCACAACTCACTGTGTAAATAGCAGAGCTGTGAGCCAGCCTCTCTCTCTCTTTTTTTTTTTTTTCTGCTAGTACTGGGGCTTGAACTCAGGGCCTCATGCTCTTGCTTGGCTTTTCTACTCAAGGCTGGTGCTTTACCATTTGAGCCAAACTTCAATTTCTAGCTTTTTTCTGCTAGTTAACTGGAGAGTCTCATGGACTTTCCTGCCTGGGATGCCTTTGGACTGTGATCCTTAGGTCTCCTGAGTAGCTAGGATTACAGGTGTGAACCATAGGCACCTAGTTCTCTCTCTCTCTCCCTCTTCTTTCTCTCTTTTTTCCCTTTCTTTTCTTCTGTGCCCATCCTAGGGCTTGAACTCAGGCCCTCATTCTCTTGCTTAGCTTTTTCCACTCTACTTCCAAGAGTCAGCCTCATGACCGTCTGGGACAAAGCCCTGAACATAGGAGCCCATTGGTCCTTTGCTCTGTTGGAAGGTGCTCCTAGCTGCTCCCCTCCCCCCCCGTGGTACGCCAACTCTTCCTCCCCTCTTCAGTCCTTCAGTGCATAGCTCCACACAGCACCTCCAAGTTCCAGCCCACACCCATCGCCCTCACCCCTTAACTCTCCTGGCAGCCATCTAGCCTTGCACAACTCACATTTAATGACAGATTGCCTGGCGTGTTACTCTGGTTCGTTTACCTTCACCTTTCTGGTCCCTAGGAAGCCCATAGGAGGCAGAGCTTCTCCTGGCTTCCATGGTGGCTGGCTCACATCCTCAGTGGCACTGATCTGGTGTCTCAAAGCTGTGCTGAAAGCTGCCAGCTCTGTCCTGCCCCACCCCAGCCCCCACCACAGCGGTGTGCGCTCACACGCACCCACACCACACACATACACATCGAATCTAAAGCTCTCTTCCCCAATAATGAAAAGCCTCAAGGTGTCTGTCCAAGGCGGAGCCCGCCCTGCCTCCGAGTCTGCGGGTAGCAGTGAGGCCATCAGAGCTGCTGGGAGCCAGGGCTCCCAGGGGAGTCCTCGCTGTCACCTCTTATAGAGTCTAGGGCTGGATTAGACATTGGGGGAGGGGCGGCGATGCTTCTCTTGATTCTAATTCTGGTCTTGCCCTTGTGTCGGGTGGGGGATAGGACTGCACCCTGTCTTTGTGAGGAACATTCCTCTACCACGGGGGAGGTGCCACCGCCAGGCTCCCCACCCCCCTCCCCTCCCCTCCCCACCAGCTTCCCTGCCCCCCTCCATGTGCCCCCACCCTCACCTCCCAAGCCCCAGTGGTGGAGTTCAATATTCATGTCACAGTGGGAAGCAGGTACCCAGCACCTTGAATGATCTAGAGTTCATGCTGATTGTTTTTTCTGGGACACTTAGGAAGCCAGCAGCATGAGGCTTTGGCACTTGCTGACCCAGAGTCAAAAGAAGTGAGAAGGCCAGGTGTGACTGGTGCACACTGTCAGCCCCGCACTGAGGCTAGATGAGCACAAGTTCAAAGCCAGCGTAGGCTACATATCCAGATGTGTGTGTGTGTGTGTGTGTGTGTGTGTGTGCGCGCGCGCGCATGTTTGTGTGCTGGTTCTAGGGTTTGAACTCAGAGCCTGGGCCCTATCCCTGAGCTTTTATGCTCAAGGCTACCACTCTAGGACTTGAGCCACAGCTCTCCTTCCAGCTTTTCGCTGGCTAATTAGGGATAAGAGTCTCACAGACTTTTTCACTGCTCAGGCTGACTTTGAACCTTGATCTTCAAGTCTCAGCCTCCTGAGTAGCTAGGATTACAGGCATGAGCCACCGATGCCTGGCTGCACATTCTGTTTGAAAGCCAGTTGGGCTGGCATAGTTTGACACTGTATCAAAAAGAAACAGCTCCTGGGTCCTGGTGGCTCATACCTGTAATCCTAGCTACTCAGGAGGCTGAGATCTGAGGATCACAGTTCAAAGCCAGCCTGGGCAGGAAAGTCCGTGAGACTCATCTCCAATTAACTTCCAAAAAACCGAAAGTAGTGCTGTGGCTCAGGTGGTAGAGCACTTGCCTTGAACTGAGGAGCTGAGGGACAGTGCCTAGACCCAGAGCTTAAGCCCATGAATGACCAAAAAAAAAGAAAGAAAGAAACAATTCCCCCACCCCTCACAAAATGAATGAATTAATCAATTAGGAAAGGAAGAGAGAGAAGAGACCATGAGGCCTGGAAAGATGTAGAAGGTCAGACCTCTGGAGGCCAACTTCTCTTCCTTTCCAATTTTGTCCATAGCCAGTCCAAGCAAGAGAGATAAATAAGTCAGTAAACAGAGAGGTGCTTATGTGAGAAAAATAAATAAATGAAAGAATCTCCTAACCCATCTCTTATCCACGCAGCCTGGAGAAGGGGGGGGGGGGGGGGGGAGTGTGGGAGTGTCTCCATTGAAGCTGAAGCCACAAGGCGGCCCAGCCTCTGGGAGGAGGGGACAGGACATCCCAGAGGAGGAGGCTTGTCACTCTCCCCGCAGCAGCCGGGCAGCCCGGCAGGGAGGGAGGCCCGGGGAGAGCCACGGGCACAGGTGTTGCCAGGGGACGTGCGCAGCTCTGTCCGGGCCCTGCGCAGTGCCACCTCTGTGGGCACAGCCCTGTGCGAGGTGCGGCGGAGCTGGGCCGAGGCTGTGGAACCTACGATGGATCTCCTCAAGCAATGAAGTGAGGGCAGGTTCGGGACCCTGCTCACACAGCTTGGGAAGACTTTTGGACCTTGGTGTGGGCCCTGGGCACCGTTCCTATCTTTTGGATCTGCTTCCTGGCACAACTAAACAGGCCCAGGCGGTGGCTGACTGAGCCGCCTGGGTGCCCTGCCAAGCTGGTAAACCCGGTCATATTCCAGGCTCCAGGCTGGCAGGGAAGCTGGGAAGGAATCTCCAGCGAGAGCATCAGGCCAAGCTAAGGCAGCCCAGTGGGGAAGGGAGGCTCCTCCGCCTTCAGGGACAGCAGACGCCAAGAAGATGGATGAGCAGGTGTTCAAAGGCGATCCGGACTGCCCTCATTCCATCTCGTTCTCGGGCAGTGGATTCCTCTCCTACTACCAGGCCGGGGCCGTGGACGCCCTGCGAGACCTGGCCCCCCGCATGCTGGACACCACCTATCGCTTCGCAGGGACTTCCGCAGGAGCGGTGATCGCAGCGCTGGTCATCTGCGGGATAGAAATGGGTAAGGCCTGGGCCTCTGTCCTGGGCTCCCTGGAGAGATTTCCCCCAGTGCAGGAGCCTGTGGGGGCTTTGGGGGGCGCTTCTGGGGACCACGCCAGGCCTGGGAGGCAGGAAGGGAAGGGGTGGGTGGGCTGGACCTCTGCCAGGGTTGCAGCCTCAGAGCCACGGGGGAGCGTGGACCGCTCTCCCTCTCGCTTAAGGTCCATGGCTCGCTGGGGCTGAGAGGGGAGAGGCAGACTCCTGAACATCCTGGTGTGTGAAGTTATGCCAGGACTCAGCCTTAAGAGGTGAAGGGTTGCTCTGGCCCCTTTTAAAATGCAGCATACTCAGCTGGGTGCTGGTGGCTCATGCCTGTAATCCTAGCTGCTCAGGAGGCTGAGATTTGAGGATCATGGTTCAAAGCCAGCCTGGGCAGGAGAGACCGTGAGACTCCTATCTCCAATAAACCACTAAAAAACCGGAAATGGCGCTGTAGCTCAAGTGGTAGAGCGCTCGCCTTGAGCTGAAGAGCTGAGGGACAACGCCCA
>NW_012267336.1:2600185-2602052 GCF_000151885.1 Dipodomys ordii | reverse complement strand
TCTCTCTCCCTCTCTCTTTCTCTCTCCCTGTTTCTTTTTCTGCACATTTTAGGCAAATATTCTACCACTAAACTACACAGTCAGTCCTTGGCTTTTCTGAGCTAGGGTCTCTCTGTATTCCAAGCTGGCCTTGAACTCATAATCCTCCTACCTCAGCCTCCCAAGGATGTGTGTCCCCATTAAAAAAACAAAAAAACAACCATTCCACAATGAGTATGTATGCTTTGTGTGACAAGATCAAATTAACTCCAGTCATTCCAGGGACACCTATAGCCAGGAGTCCCAGAGTTCAGAACTAGTTGAATCTGCCCTGGCCCTGGCACGCCTGGGAAAGGTCAGTGACCTCTGTGAGGTGGGAGACCCATGAAGAATTTCAGAAGCAGTGTGTCCTCAGCCTAGCTGATCCCTACCCCAGCCGGTCCTGCAGGTGATCTGTCCTTTCACATGGAAATGCCCCATTGCTGCACAACCTGCCTGGGAGCTGGCCACCGCCTTCCCTGGAGGTAAAGCACTGTTTGTACCTGTCTGGGTACATAAAGAGCCCAACCTAAATAAGGCTGCTGGGACTTCTGCCTCCCAGGAGCATCTGCCCCTCAACGGGGTGAGAGCGGAGAGGCTCCATGCTCTGGTGGGTACTTCCATATCAGATGCAGATGTGTTCCAAGAGAAGAGTGTTACCATGGCAACCGAGGCTCACTCAGCTTCTCCATCGTTGGGACCAGTCCAATGTCTGAGAAGAAAAAATTCAGAGAGATGGGATTTGGGGGTCAGAAACCACTGCCTGGCTGTTCAACCTCAGACAAAATACTTTCCTATGCCTCAGTTTCTGCATCTGTAAAATGGTCCTGGCAAGTCTTGTCCACCTCCAAGACAAGTGTGGAATAATCTGTGAACTGAGAAATGAGAGAAATAGAGTGTCTCTAGTTTTTCTCTGTCCCCCAAATTGCTGGATGTGATGTAACCTGTCTGCTCCTCAGTTGTTCTACTTACAAACTGGAGAGTAAGGCACACCGTGATGACTTCCCAGATATCTTTTTAGGTGCCAGTGACAAACTCAGAATCTCAAGTTAGATGGACTCTCAGCCCTCCCTGCCCGCTTAGAAATCTGTCTGATAAGCTCTGACAGAAGCATTTGTACAACCCCAGCTTGGTTCCTTCCAGTGGCAGAGAGCTCACCACTGCACAATTTGCCACATCGCTAGCACTACACAACACATGAAGAAACTTCTTGTAGGAGGCTGGTTTGCAATCAAAGATTTAATTAAACGCTCAGTGGTAGAGCACATGCTCAGTAGGTACAATGCCTTGGGTTCAGTCTTCAGCATCAAGAATAGTAGGTCTGGAAAAAAAAAATGGATCGGTCCTTTTGAAAACTACTGATTTTCCTAGGGGCCTTTTGGGGCTGGGAGGTGGCAAATGAGCAGCAATCAGGTAGAGACCAGACTGTCAAGCTTTGGGCTTAGTGTCATAGAAAGGGACTGGGAGGCAAGGACAACAAGGTAGTGATTTGAGACCAGCCAGGGCAAAATCAAGAGACTGTCTCAAAAACAAGCCGGCTGGGATAGGGCATACCTGCAATTCCAGCTATTTAGGAGTGAAGATAGGAGGATCAAGATCTAAATCTGGCAAAAATCTCAAGATCTTATCTAAAACATTACTCAAGCCAAAAAGGGCTGTGGGGATGGCTCAAAGAGTAGAGCTCCAGGCTGGGAAGGTGGCTCAGTGGTAGAGCGCTTGCCTTGCATGCCTGAGGCCCTGGGTTCCATTCCTCAGCATCACATAAGCAAAAAGAAAAAAGCCAGAAGTGGCGCTGTGGCTCAAGTGGTAGAGCACTAGCCTTGAGCTGAAGAGCTGAGGGACAGCGCCC
>NW_012267336.1:2593130-2600135 GCF_000151885.1 Dipodomys ordii | reverse complement strand
TAGCTCAAGTGGTAGAGTGCTCGCCTTGAGCTGAAGAGCTGAGGGACAGCGCCCAGGCCCAGAGTTCAAGCCCCACGACCGACAAAAAAAAAAAAAAGCCAGGCAGAATATGGAACTCTTCTGCTTTCTGCCCAGCTGGCCCAGGGGCCTGAGAGAAGGCTGGAGCCACATTGCTGAGCTGGGGGAGGAGCCACTGTCCCCACAATCCCCAGAGCAAAGGCATTTTCTCACTTTCTGAGCTCCTGTGCAGACCTCTGATTCACAAGGAGAAGTTCCAGAACAAAGCGACAGCTAATAAACATTGCTTCAATGCGATGTCAAAACAAAAACCTCTATGAATATGTCAGGACAGGGACAGGGGATCACGTAGGGACTGCTTTAGAAAAGTAGTTAGGAGGGCTGGGAAGGTGGCTCAGTGGTAGAGTGCTTGCCTCGCACACATGAGGCCCTGGGTTCGATTCCACAGCACCATGTAAACAGAAAAAGCCAGAAATGGTACTGTGGTTCAAGTGGTAGAGTGCAAGCCTTAAGCAAAAGAAGTTGAGGGACAGTGCCCAGGCCCTGAGTTCAAGCCCCAGGACTGGCAGAGAGAGAGAGAGAATTTGATCCGACTGGGAATGAGTCCACAGTGTCTTTGCTCTCTGGTGCTGATTTGTTAGAATTAATCCAGTTCATTCCATTTGATCACTGACCTACTTGGCCAGGCTGTTCTGGACACAGAGCACAGGGGAGGTGACGTGAACCCCACTGTGTGATTCAAGCACCAGATTTTGCATGGCTTGTAATTATGGCAGAAGTTCAGGGAAGGGTGAGCTGCGGGACCTGCTGCAGGCCAGTCATTTAACCGCCGTGTCATTTCCTATTAACCGCTCTTCCCTCCAAGCAGGCCCTCTTCGAAGTCTTTGGCATCTATTAACTCATTCGGTCTTTACAGCAGCCCTCATAGGGGAAAACTGTTATTATCCCCATTTTACAGAGGAGGAAACTGAGTCACAGCACACTTAACACTACTTGCCTAAGGTCATGCAAACAGCACTTGTGCCCGAGCATTTGTACCCCCTGCTCCTAGCAAAGCTGGAGGTCTGGGGTTGGATGTTGCTCTAGGCACAGACGTGAAGAGGTGAGTGTGCGGAGTGAGGATATGTTGAGGATAGTATTTTATGCAGAAGGAAAAGTGACTCGTGTGAAGTACCACGAGCGTTAGGTCTCTGGGCTGTCTCATTCTCGGCACCGTAGTTTAGATCACCCTGTGCATGGGCACACCTGATCTTGGTGGCAGTGAGCATCCTTGTTAGTGGCAAGGGGTATCCGTCCAGGGTGGGTACTGTGTACTCTGCAACACCGAGCTAAGTTGCTCTCCCACGTGGGAAGACCAACATGACACCTAGTCGGCCATCGGAGTTCTCACTTCCCCGCTGAGTCCAAGTCAGCTCCTGGCACTACCTAACTTGGAAGTTGTGTGGCCTCCTAACAGATACAAATTTATATTGGGTTGTTCTTCTTTCATTCCTATGTCCTGATTGTAAGCAAAGGTTTGAGTCTCCTGCATCTGGCCTATTTGTGACTGAGTATTGGGACTTGAACTCAGGGCTTAGATGCTGTCTCTGATCTCTTTTCGCTCAAGGCGAGCGCTCTACCAACTTGAGCCACAGCACCGCTTCTAGTTTTCTGGTGGTTAATTGAAAATAAGAATCTTATGGACTTTATTGTCCAGACTGGCTTGGAACTACGATCCTCAGATCTCAGTCTCCTGAGTAGCTAGGACTACAGGTGTGAGCTACTGGCATTTGTAAACACACCCTACACAGGGCCTGGTTTTCATCAGAGATGCAGTCAACATTCATTGGTTCATCCATTTCCCCTGAGGGGAGGTGGTCTCCATGGTAACCTCCAATCGTGTTTGGAGTGAGGTTGGAAATTTGTTACAAAGCTATAGTTGGCATAAAATAACCCTTTTTCTTCGCTTAGAATGGGTATTTGCTAGACTTGAAACTCCACCCCCACTTGAAGTACTACTTGGCATATTTGTCTACAGAGTCCATGGCAAGTCCCCCTTCCCTCCCTCTCTCCTTGTCTTCTTCCTTCCCTCCCCTTTTTCCTTCCTCTCCTTCCCTTCTCCCTTCTCTTCTTTCCTCCTCCCTCCCTCCCTCCCCACTTCCCTCACTCCTTCCCTGCAGAGGTACAAAGATACCTAGACAGATTCAATTCTACTTTGGCTCCAAGGAACTTAACAGTCTACTGAAACTCAGAAGCAGCCACCACATGGTTCTAATGCCAGAAAGTTCCGATCTGGTGTAAGGACATTAAGAAGCATGAGTGGAGCCAACCCCTCCATCATGGAAGGCCTCCTGAAGTGGCAGCTGAGCTGGAGGGGGAGTGGAAGACAGACAGGTAGAGACAGGTCAGGCAGGATCCTCAGCTTCTGGCTGAGATGAGAAAGCCACACCACGCACACGCCAAACACCTCCGCGCGGCGAGTAGTGCAGGTCAGCTGATATCAGGCTTTGCACAGGCAGCTTTTGGCTCTGCAGAGGCGTTTCCAACAGGAGAGTCATGCCTAGGATGGGGAAGAAGCCCTGGAGGGCCGCTGTGTGTCTGTATGGAAGAGCACAGGGGCTGGGGTGACCTGCAAACCCAACGTCTCCAGACTCTGGACTGGAACTCACAGGGAAAGACCTGTTCCTAGCCAGGCTGCCAGTGGCTCTCTCACGCCTGCAATCCTAGTAACTCAGGAGGCTGAGATCAGAGGAGGGTGGTTTGAAGCCAGCCTAGGGAGGAAAATCCGTGAGATTTATCTCCAATTAACCACCAAAGAGCCAGAAGTAGAGCTGTGGCTCAAATGGTAGAGTCCTGAGCAACAAAGCTAAGGGACAGCACCAGACAACACTGAAACCCTGAGTTCAAGCCCTAGTACCGACACTGGGGGGGGGGGTCCTGCAAGAGGGGCTGGGCCCCTCTGTCCTTTAGCCTATTCCTGTGTCCAGCCCACTTTTCCAAGAAACCAGAGGCTCTGGGGCTGGTTATTGTGCCCGTTCTAGGGCTTGAACTCAGGGCCTAGGTACTATCCCTAAGTTTCTTTTGCTCAAGACTAGACCTCTACCACTTGAGCTACAGTACCACTTCCAGCTTTCTCTGTGTATGTGGGTACTGAGGAATTGAACTCAGGGCTTTCATGCATGCTAGGCCAGCACTCTACCACTAAGCCGCATTCCCAGCCCAACGGGCTGTTGTCCTTGTTCTTTTCCATGCCCTTGCCGAGTCTTCCCCCACCCAGGGGTGCCGTCCCCTCTTTCTTCTCCATCCTCAAGGCCTACCCTGGATGTCACCACATACTTAATCCTTGGGGTTCCCTCCTCTAGAGAAACTCAGCTGCAACAGCTAGAATCCACTCGGGAAAGCATCCTGGCCGGGAAGCCCACGCACGGGCTTCTGAGCACGAACACCATATTCCTCACAGTCACTTTGCTTGACGTGCCCTGTCCCTTCATCCCGCCAGTCTTCAGGTGAATCTAGTGTGGAGTACAGGGGGAATCCAACGACAGCTAGGCTGACCCCAGCATCCACACTGTCTCTCCTGCCATCCCTTCCGTTCCCAGAATCCACCTGGCACAGTGGCCTCCCGGCTTGGCTTGGCTACGGGACAGTGGAGGAGATGTGGGCCTCTCCCTCCTGTGGCCCCCTCCTTGAACTCGCCTCAGAAATGTTCAAGGTCACAGTTCCCTGGGGCCCGGGGGGGGGGGAGGAGGAGGAGGCTGACTCCACTAAATGCTGTTCTGTTTCTTTAATTCCCTCCTAACCTCATTAAGCAGGTACTATAATTGTGATAATTTTGCAAATGAGAAAACGGGGATTTGGAGAGATTAAACATTTCCCCAGATTTATACAACAGAGCCCAACAGGGGTCTGTCTGACTTTCGAGGATCTGCCTCCACACAAATCATGGCCCTGGAATTGGTGTTGCAGGCCGCACAGTTTGTGGCTCTCTCTTCAAACTCCGAGGGCAGAGCAATCACCGAACCTCGGCCGACAAAGTGAGGTCAGATGGCTTGAAAATACAAAGGACTTTTAAAAATATATATATAAATGGGAGCTAGGCACTGGTGGCTCACGCCTGTCATCCTAGCTACTCAAGTGGCGGAAATCTGAGCATCACAGTTCAAAGCCAGCTTGGGCAGGAAAGTCCATGAGACTCTTATCCCCAATTCACCTCCAGAAAACCGGAAGTGGTGCTATGGCTCAGGTGGTAGAGCACGCATCTTGAACTGAAGAGCTGAGGGACAGCGCCCAGGCCCAGAGTTCAAGCCCCATGATCCTCCAAATATAGGAAGGACAGAAATGAAGTCACTGTGTGGTGTGGTGGTTGTACATGTATGACCATGTTAGCTCACAAAAGGAGCCTGTATTATACATATTTAAATCTTTTCAATGTTTTCCTTAAACAGTCCTTTGTGTTTTCATGTTAGGGGGTGGCGGACCGAAAGGTGTCTGGAAAAGCTCTGAATGTTATGTACACAGCACAAACACCCCACTGGAAAGCAGGTGACTGGGGGCGGGGGGGGGGTGAGCATAGCAGCCTATCTTAGCATCAACAGGCATTAAAAGAGCCCCTCTGAGCACCAGTTCAGTTCTGTGCATCTAATGGCCTTGATTTGGCAGATTCCTCTTTCTTTTTTTCTTTTTTTTTTGTCCATCATGGGCCTGGGTGCTGTCCCTCAGCTCTTCAGCTCAAGCTAGTGCTCTACCACTTGAGCCACAGCACCACTTCCGGCTTTTTCTGCTTATGTGGTGCTGAGGAATCGAACCCAAGGCCTCATGAACTCTACCAAGGCAAGAACTCTACCACTGAGCCACCTTCCCAGCCCCCACCTTTATTTTTCTTTGTTTGTGTGGGTGTGTGCACACCCCTGCTATGGCTTGAACTCAGGACCTCATGCTCTTACTTGCCTTTTTTTTTTTTTTTAAACTCAAGGCTAGTGCTCTACCACTTGAGCCGTATGTCCACTTCTGGCTTTTGCTGATTACTTGGAGATAAAAGGCTCTTGGATTTACCTACTTGGGCTGGTTTCTAATCTCAATCTCAGCCTCCTGAGTAGCTAGGATTATTTACAGGTGTGTGACTGAACCAGGGTTTTTGGTCTTTACAGTTAGACTGAGCAGAGTCTCAGGGTATGGCCTGAGGGCTTCCTTCCATCCAAAGGTGGCATGGGGCAATGGTACAGGGGTCTAGGACCTACTTGGCTTTGACTCCGAATTGCCATGTGTTCTGTTATTTAGATATTAGTTTTCCATTTTAGATTTCTTTTGAATAATGTCACTCTGACTAAAAGCCCAGAGAGCTCAGAGGCTCTCTGTTGACCCTCAGTGGTGACACTAGCTTTCAGTCTGCTTTTTATCAATGTCCCTTCCATGTGGGGTGCAGAAATCAGTTGATGTGTAAGCCAGGGTCTCTGTCCCTCAAGGGTTAGCTGTCACTGTGAGGATAAACAGGTGACAGTTGGAAAGGCTGGGCAAACCACTACTCTTAAGATAATTAACAACAACAACAATAGTAGTAATAATAATCATTGTAGGCTGAGATTCTGACCTGCAGTTGGGGACCAGGCAGGAGTAGCAGACTCCCAGACTCTCCATACTTGCATGAATCCTGAGAATTGCCTGAGTTTTCCTGGGAATGCTCTGCTCACCAGAGCCTCCCCAGAGCTGCTGGGCCGGGGCTTCCTGGTGCACTCTGCAGGGGCTGCCTGCCTTGCAGGGGAAGGCGGCAGGCAGGTGCCTCCAGTGATTGGTTAAGCTAGAGGTTGTTGCTAGGTTACAGTCCACTGAGACTGGGGCCTCGCAGCCCCATCCTCCACTGCAGATCTATCCTGCACTGCAGACCTAATTTAGGCACTCTGGGAGCAGGATCCCCAGCAGCCTGGGTTGTCAGCCAAGTGTCCATCTTTCTAGGATTTCTCACTTCTGCGGGAGGCTGGGTGGGGGTAGGGAAGGGATGCCCTCAGTTTTTAACCCCTTTGTGTCATCTTACAGAGCTCTGTCTCTTCCTGGGCCTTAGTGTCCCTCTTGGACTTCTGGAGTTTATTTATGCATTATTTATGCATGAATTTATGAATATTAAGTGTCTACCTGTGATCTGGGCACTATATTGAATGCTAGGAATGAACAGGGCAGAGACCATGCTTGAAAGGGGCAAAAACTAGACATGGAACTAAATAACATACGTTGAATTCATCCTGCTTTTCTCCTTCAATGATTTGTTTTCTTTTTTCTTTTTTTTTGCCAGTCCTGGGACTGGGCACTGACCCTGAGCCTCTTTGTGCTCAAGGCTAGCTCTACCATTTGAGTCACAACACCAGATCACTTTTGGCTTTTTTGGGGGTAGTTTATTGGAGATAAGAGTCTCACGGAAGTCGGGCACTGGTGGGTCACACCTATAATCCTAGCTATTCAGGAGGCTGAGATCTGAGGATCAAGGTTCAAAGCCAGCCAGGGCAGGAAAGTCTGTGAGACTCTTATTTCCAATAAAACCTAGAAAACTGGAAGTGGCACTGTAGCTCAAGCGGTAGAGCGCTTGCCTTGAGCTGAAGAGTACGGGGACAGCGCCCAAGCCCAGAGTTCAAGCCCCACAGCTGACAAAAAAAAAAAAAAGTCTCATGGATTTTTCTGCGATCCTCAGATCTCAGACTACTGGGTTACTAAGATTACAGGTCTGAGCCACTGGTGCCTGGTGGCAACAATTTTTAAACAATCTGCTCAGCTCTGGCCCCGCCCCCTCCCCCACCTCCACTAGCTACATCCACTTCTGCTCAGAGAAGAGGCTGTGGGTAGAGCCTAGGGCTTGTGGTCTTCCTCCTCCCATCTCATGACCTGTAGTTTGTCCATGGACAAAGTCCTGTCAGAAACTCCCTGAAGTGGGCTGGGAAGGTGGCTCAGTGGTAGAGTGCTTGCCTTGCATGCATGAGGCCCTGGGTTCGATTCCTCAGCACCACATAAGCAGAAAAGCTGGAA
>NW_012267336.1:2581091-2586990 GCF_000151885.1 Dipodomys ordii | reverse complement strand
GCATGCAAGGCAAGCACTCTACCACTGAGCCACCTTCCCAGCCCTGGCTTCTTTTTTAAAATACATTTTTTACTGTAAAAATAGTGTCCAGAGGGGTTACAGTTACCTGAGTAAGGTAATGAGTACATTTCCTATGGAGCATTGTTACCTCCTCCTTTGTTTTTCCCCTACCATCCCTTCCCTCCCCTCCATGAGATTCTTATTGCTAATAAACTACCAAAAAGCCAGAAGTAGCAGAGCACTAGTCTTGAGCAAAAGCAGCTCAGAGATAGTGCCCAGGCCCTGAGTTCAAGTTTCAGGACTGGCACACGCACACACACACACACACACATACACACATATGCACACATAGACAAGGGGGGTTAGTGAAGCTGGGTAACCTTCCATCCCACATGTCCACCCTTTTCCCTGGCCCCCCCCCCACACCTGTCTCTGTCTTCTTTGTGCTCATCCTGGGGCCTGAACTCTGGGCTTGGTACTTTCCCTTAGCTTTTTCAATCAAGTCTAGTGCTCTACCACCTGAGTCACACCTCCACATCCAGCTCTTTGCTAGTTAGTTGGAGATAAGAGTCTCACAGACTTTCCTGCTCACACTGGCTTCAAACCTTGATCCTCAGATCTCAGCCTCCTGAGTAGCTAGGATGACAGGCGTGAGCCACCAGCGCCCGCCTCACACCTGTGTCTCTGGAATCCCATCGTCACAGCTCCTCACAAGCCAACCACACACAGCATACCCAAAGCCGCCCACCTGCGCCTTGTGCGGCTAGATCCTCTTCTCCTGGGATCTTTCTTCCCTCCTACTTCCCTTCCTGCTTCACCACACTCGCCTCCTCCCGCCCCTCCCCTCCTTCATTGCCTCCGGCCCTGCACTGCTCCGTTGGGGCCACCATGCCCAGGGTGGCCTCCCTCCAGGCCTGTCCCCCTTGTGCTGGCATCTCCCTTCCCCATCCTTGAGTGTTGCCAAGGGTGCTCGTTTCATCCTCGGAGTCCAGGGCCCGGCCCAGGACAGACACAGACCATTGGCTTGTGGAACGCTGGTGTCAGCAGGGAGATAGATACTGAGGCCGCCCCGTCCCGTCAACCGGAGACAGTTGGCCAGTAGTTACCAAGGACCTAGCTCACCTGGAATCGACATTGAGGCTCTGCTCCCGTGGCCGGTGCCTCCGCTCAGGGCTGAGGAAGCTGGGGGAGGGGGGAAGCCGTGGAGCCCTCCCATCCCATCCCCAGGGCCTGCGCCATCTCCAGCCGCATTTTCTCCCCAGGCCCTGTACTGCAGCTGCTTTGTTCCCGTCTACTGTGGCCTCATACCTCCTACCTACCGCGGTGTGGTAAGCGCTCTTTGTGTTGGGCTGGGCCCCAACAGGGGACCCCAGGCCCCGCATCTAGGGGATCAGTGGGGTGATTGCAGAACTCAGGGGCTTCCCCATGTTGGTGGGCCCTTCCCACTGAGCCTGGCTTCTCTGACCCATGAACCCATTACTTAGCCTGGCAAATTGAGTCTCTGCTGGCTTGAGCTAGCCTGTAGAATACAGACCCTGGGATGCTGGGACACGGGGCCTTGACGGATGGGGTCTTCAGGCCAGCTAGCCGCGTGCTCACAGACTTTCATGTGCCTGTGAGTCGGGGGTGTCAGTTGGGGGTGTGGATAGGCCATGACTCCACACCCCAGCCAGCCTCCGTAATGGTGGAACTCCTGGTTGAAGGTTAGGCTCCAAGTGGTGCAGGTCAAACTCTAGGCCTAAGGTTACGATTGGGGGGGTGAGGTCGCTGGTGCCCACAAAATATACCCGAGAGTCATTCAAGCACCCCAGTGGCAGGGCCTCTGTGCATTTGTTATCCTGGTCCAGTTCATGGGTGGAGAAGCCGAAGCCTCCCAAGGAGGAGGCGGGAGAAGGTTAGACCCCACCGCGCCCGCGAGCCCATCTCAGCACAGCCACGATGGCTGGGGTCCACGAGGACTCACTCAGTACCTCGGACAGGTCACTCTTCCACAAGGACCTCCGTCCATCCCAAGGGCTCTCCTCACCCGCTGTTCCCTAAGCCAGATTCTCCACCTCGGGCGGTGCGGATCCCAGATAAGCGTTTTCCCCTTGATTCCCCCCAGAGGTACATTGACGGCGGCTTCACGAGCATGCAGCCCTGCTCCTTCTGGACGGACTCCATCACCATCTCCACCTTCAGCGGGCAGCAGGACATCTGTCCCCGGGACTGCCCCGCCATCTTCCACGACTTCCGCCTGTGCAATTTCTCCTTCCAGTTCTCCCTGGAGAACATCACACGGATGACTCACGCCCTGTTTCCCCCGGATCTGGTGGTGAGAGGCAGGAGGGGCCCTGGGCAGAAAGGGCGGAGGGGGGGAGGGGCACTCAGAGCCAGGCAATGGGGGAGGGGCTGGGTCTCCTCCCCTTCAATGCATCCTGGGTCACTTACTCTTAGATGGACTCCTGTCCTTGCTGCTAACTCGTTATGTGTCTGGGGACCAGTACCCGCCCTCTCCCCCGCCCCCCTTAATTTCCCCATGTAAAACAGGATGAAGTGAGAACAGTTGTGGGAATGTCACCTGACACTTCCACTCTGAGAGTCAGTGAAGCAAAGCCCAGGGCCAAATCCACGGCTTGTTTTATATAGCCTACAGCTGTCCAAAACTGTTAAAGAATAAGGAAGGAAGGAGCCGGGCACCAGTGGCTCATGCCTGTAATCCTAGCTACTCAGGAGGCTGAGATCTGAGGATCGAGGTTCAAAGCCAGCCCAGGCAGGAAAGGCTGTGAGACTCTTATCTCCAGTAAACCACCAGAAAACCGGAAGTGGCACTGTGGCTCAAGTGGTAGCGCGCTCGCCTTGAGCTGAAGAGCTGAGGGACAGCACCCAGGCCCAGAGTTCAAACCCCACAACTGACCAAAAGAAAAAGAAAGAAAAGGAGGGAGGGGAGGGAGGGCAAGTCTGCATTGGAGACTGTAGCCAGCAAAGCCCAGGAATATTTCCATGAGCAGTTTGAACCATACAGCCAGTAAGTGATAGCACTGGGATTTGAACCCACACTCCAAACTCTGCTCTTCTAGGACCATACAGACAAGGCATCCCCAGATCTCAGCAGGTAGCGAGGGATGGGCTGCTGGATGGGTATGTTTGGAACCCCTAACACATCCAGCTCGATGGAATATGGCGTACGGCTGTGGTGGGAAGGGCTGGCGGCCAGCACTGCGGTCTTATTGTCTGGTGTCCCTCAGATACTGCAGGAGTACTACTACCGGGGCTATGATGACACCGTTCTGTACCTGAGGAGGCTCAGTAAGTACCCCATGAGCCCCAGAGGAGATAAAAATAAAACGGTAGGGCTGGAATGTAGGAAAAGCATTTGTCTAGCAATTGTAACATCCTGGGTTTGATCCCCAGTACCAAAACAAGAAAAGACACAATAAAATAGAATAACTGTGTTCAGGTCAGACATAGCTCAAATTCCCCAGCAGAATTTTCTATTTTACTTCATGCTCATCCACTTTATCCTATTTGTAAGAAAGCCATTTTGTCCATGTAGAATTAGATATGAGTAGTTTATCCTTGGATAGGACTTTGAGTGACATGTCAATCAACAAATCAGAGAGGAGAGACTGGCCCATGCTGATTCAGAAAGGTGGCCCCTCAGCTGGTTCTCTTCTGGGCTTTACATCAGGGAAAATGGAAGGGCCATTCTAAGGTGCATAGTAAACAGGTGTCCATGTAAATGTTTTTGTTAAAGGAAATAATGTTCCTTAGAACATGGCTTCAGAAAAAGAGCTCTTTGTCTCCAAAGCTTTTCTCTCTAATACCACATGGTCTCTTGTTGCTGGCCTTTTTGATATTTGCATAATAGTTCCTCACAGTTATATAGAAAACTTATCATGTCTTTGAATTTCCAAATATTCCCTTTTATAAGTAACACTGTGGTGACCTTTAAGTGTATGTAGCTTTAAAAATTGTCAGGGGCACCAGGCATCTGTGGCTCGTGCCTGTAATCCTAGCTACTCAGGAGGCTGAGATCTGAGGATCTTGGTTCAAAGCCAGCCTGGGCAAGAAAGTCCATGAAACTCTTATCTCCAGTTAACCACCAGAAAACCAGAAGCAGCGCTGTGGCTCAAGTGGTAGAGCACTAGCCTTGAGCTGAAGAGCTGAGGGACAGCGCCCAGGCCCAGAGTTCAGGCCCCCCCCAAAAAAAAAGTAGAGCTCCTACTTATTACATTCAAGATCCTGAGTCCCAAACCTAGTGCCTCCCCCTCTACCTCCCCACTCCCAGAAAAGAAATCTCACTCTGTCTCCATACTAGACAAAATAACTGGACCCTGCTCAAGTTATATTATTTGTCTGAGCTTCAGTTTCCTGATTCGTAAAATGGTAAAATTCTTATTTCAACATCGTGTTGTCAGGTAAAGCATGGAAGCACTTCTTGCTCAGCTCTTAACCCAAACTGCACAGGTGGGGTTCTCAATACCAGGCAAGGGTCCCATGCGCCACCCAGTAAAGACTCACACTGAGCCCTGCGCTGGTGGCTCACAGCTGTAATCCTAACTACTCAGGAGGCTGAGATCTGAGGATTGCAGTTCAAAGCCAGCCTGGACAGGAAAGTCTGGGAGACTCTTATCTCCAATTAATTACAGAAAAACCTGGAAGTGACTCTGTGGCCCCAAGGGTAGAGTGCTAGCCTTGAGCCAAAGAAGCTCAGGGACCACACCTAGGACCTGAGTTCAAGCCCCACAGCACACACACACACACACACACACACACACACACACACACAATCTGTGTCTTCTCAGCGATCTCATCTAGGATCCCAAGAATGTGGTGTGACGTGGGTGTCCCTGCAGGGGTAGAGTTGGGAGCAAGGTGGTGGAAGGTGTCTTTTGGCCACTGGTTTGATCGTTTGGAGCAGGACACCTGCGCCCAGCTCTGCCCTGGCCTAGCTGGGGGGATCTGTGGAGTCTGAGATCCTCCTTCCGTGCCTGGCTGTGCTCAGGACATGTGGGCAGCGGATTCTAGGTGAAGACCTTGTGCTGAGGCCCCCCAACCCTCTGCTCCTCCCACAGATGAGTACCTCAGATTCCTGAACGTGGGCCTGGCCGAGGTGAAGAAGTCCTTCCTGGGCCCCTTGTCTCCATCCTGCAAGATGGTCCAGACCATGCGGCGGTTTCTGTACCACGCGCTGCCCGAGGACTCCTACAAGGCCACCACCGGGAAGCTGCACGTGGGCCTCACCCGCCTGGAAGACGGAGAAAGCGTGGTGGTCTCTGAGTTCACATCCAAGGAGGAGCTCATCGAGGCAAGGGCTCCTGGCCACGCCTCCCACGGGTCCTGCCCGCCCCATCACCTCCTCGTTTCTGCTTCTCTAGCCCCTCCCTTCCCAAATGCCCAGCATCTGTCTGTGCCAAGCTCAGGGCTAGATGAGATAGCACAGACAGACCAAAAACCACCCAGCCTGGACACAATGCCCCCAGCCCCTGCTCAGGCCTCCTTCTGCTCCCTGGTCCTGCCCTGCTCTGCGCTAATCCCTGAGTTCCCAAGAGCCCCATGGAGGGGTGGGGGCATGGGTGCCAGGGCTCCCACAGGGCCTCCCAGCCAGGGTCACAGAGTACAACTTCTTGAATTACTGTGTTTGCAAGAAGAGTCAGAGAGCGGCCCGCTCACCCCGCTCCTGTCCTCCACAGGCCCCGATGGAAGATGGAATTGTCCCAGGACAATTCCACACCTAGGACAGTGCGTGCTCACACCCAGGGCGCTGGGCGAAGCTCACCGGTGTGAGTCTTCCTTCTGAGTTGCAAAGGCTGCGCTTGCTGGGGCTTTGCCCAACTTTTCTTTAAAAGACAAAGGGCCAGACAGCAGTGGCTCAGGCCTCTAATCATAGCTACTTGGGAGTCTAAGATCTGAGGAT
>NW_012267336.1:2579771-2581041 GCF_000151885.1 Dipodomys ordii | reverse complement strand
AAAAAAAAGAAAGTGATGCCCAAATTTTAGCTGCCTAGGAGATTTCATTCTTTTCAGTGGCCACTTCCATTTCCTAGAAGGAGCTCAGGCATTAGCACCAGGCAGATTTGCTCCAAATTCCAACTTCACACATACTACTTCAGTCACCTCGCCAGTTAAATACCTTTATTCAACCTTAACTTTATTATCTACAACATAGAGGCAGCGATACCTATTGTATTGTGTTGTAAGGAAGACTGTTCTATTTTTGTGCCGGTACTAGGATTTGAACTCGTGGCCTATGTGCTGAATTGTTTTTTCACTCAAAGCTGGTGTTCCACCCCTTGAGTCACACCTCTAGTTTTGGCTTTTTGCTGGCTCACTGAAGAGAAGAGTCACATGGACTTTTCTGTCTGGGCTGGTTCAAATTGTGATCCTCAGATTTCAGCCTCCTGAGTAGTTGGATTACAAGTGGGAGCCACTGGTGCTTGGCTGGGCCTTTAATTCTACCTTTAAATCCTGCTTTGCTTTGTGTCTCAGACCTTTGTGGCTTGTGGCTGGAAGAAGGCCTTGAAATAGGAGGAGGTGCTGGAAAACAGTAACTGGGAGAAACCAGATGTCCTGGCCCTCCCTCCCTAGCGACACGATTGTTGGTTTCCAGATTGCAGCATTTCCAGGAACGAGCCCTTGGGAAAAGCAATACTATTTCCATTGTGCCGACGTTATCTCTCTCCTCAGAATAGCTGAGAGCTGACTGGAAAATGAAAAACATGATGAATCCACAATTAAAACTAAGCATTTACAGGTTTGAAATAGGTGTATCCTTGATCTACCATTCTCACTGTTAAGAATTTATTCTAAGAAAAATAACTTGGGCGGGCTGGGAAGGTGGCTCAGTGGTAGAGTGCTTGCCTTGCATACATGAGGCCCTGGGTTCCATTCCTCAGTACCACATAAGCAAAAAGAAAAAAGCCAGAAGTGGCGCTGTGGCTCAAGTGATAGAGTGCCAGCCTTGAGCAAGAGCTGAGGGACAGCGCCCAGGCCCAGAGATCAGGCCCCACAACCAACAACAACACCAAAAAAAAAAAAAATTATAGCTGGGCACCGGTGGCTCACACCTATAATCTTAGCTACTCAGGAGGTTGACATCTGAGAATTGAGGTTTAAAACCAGCTGGTGGACAAATCTGAGAGACTCTTTTTTTTGGGGGGGGGTCCGGTTGTGGGGCCTGAACTCTGGGCCTGGGCGCTGTCCCTCAGCTCTTCAGCTCAAGGCTAGCGCTCTACCACTT
>NW_012267336.1:2572391-2573116 GCF_000151885.1 Dipodomys ordii | reverse complement strand
AAAGCCAGCCTGGGCAAGAAAGTCCATGAAACTCTTATCTCCAGTTAACCACCAGAAAACCAGAAGCAGCGCTGTGGCTCAAGTGGTAGAGCACTTGCCTTGAGCTGAAGAGCTCAGGGACAGTGCTCAGGCCCAGAGTTCCAACCCCACTACTGGCCAAAAACAACAAAAATTGCCATGGGGGGGGAGGAGGGGAGAATGTGTGGTGAGATTCAGGACTGAATGAGATTTTCTTCCTAAAATGTCTACTTTTTCTTCCTTTTTCTTTTTCCTGCAAAATTTCTTCCTGCTTTCTCCAGCGCCCCTGCCCCTGCCCCCCCCCCCACATTCTCCTACACCTTTTCTGTAGTCAAATAGCCCAGAGGGAAAAGATTGTGGAGAACAGCAGAGTAGGATAGGCTAAGGGAACCACCTAGCCTGGATGCCCCCCTCCAGCTCCCCACACTCCACCCCTAAAGCTGTGATCTTAGGAAAGTCGTTTCCCGTCTCTGAGTCTTGGTTTCCTAATCTGTTAGATTTAAAAAAAAAAAAAAGGTTTCTATCTTAGTTCCTGGCAGTCACCAAGGAATCTTTACAATCGATCTCCAGGGGCCTCAGTTTCCTCATCTGTAAAAGGAGCTGACCATGGAGCTGACCTCAGAAGTTTACAGTGAGGGTAAAAGGAAGCCAGGCTCAGCCCACACCCAGCCGCACCTGTGTCACGCACACGGGGGGGGGGGGGGGGG
>NW_012267336.1:2567926-2572286 GCF_000151885.1 Dipodomys ordii | reverse complement strand
GGGGGGGGGCCTTGGGAAGTCCTCTGCGCTCTCCTCCCTCACCCCCACCCCCACCCCCAAACCCCTGCGCCCTGCGGGCCAGGCCAGCCGCCTCCACAGCTGCCCCTGCTTTGGGACTGTTCTTTCTCATCCTCTAGAGGCAAGTCTTGAGGTGGGGTGGGGTGGGGTACCTGGCAGGGTGGGCGCTGCCCGTGCCCTCCCCACCCTTCCGCCCACGGCGGGGAGTGGGTGATTTCACAGGGTGACTGGCGGCCTTGAACCCGGGGATGCGGCAGGTGCTGGAACGGCAGGCATCTGCCTGAAGCCATCGGACACAGACAGACAGACACAACACACACACACACACCCCGGCTCCAAGCCCAGACTCCCCCATCCCGCGTCCCCAGCCCGAGCGCGCGTGCGCGTGCGCGATGCATCCCACCCGCCCAAGTCCTCTGCGGAGTGAAGGAGCGGGTCCCACCGCACCCCCATCCCACCGCACCCCCAGAAAGCTGCACCCCGAAACGTGCCTCTCCAGCCTCCTCCCTCGATCACGTTCTGGCCTCCTTGGCCTCCAGGGCATCGCTGGCTGCCACCCGGAACCCCACATCCCGCCCAGATGCGGGGCGTGGCCGTGATGCGTGAGGCCGCGGCTCAGGCAGCTTCCAAAGCCTCCCCTTGGCGCCAGACGTCCTCCCTTCCTTTCACAATTTGATCTCTCTCTCTCTCTCTCTCTCTCTCTCTCACACACACACACACACACACACACAACTATGGACTCATCACTAAAATAAATGCAGTGAACAACTCATTATCTCTACAACTCAGGACCTTGTACTAGCTAGGCAGGCCCAGGCCCCCAGCCCCCACCCCCTGCTCCTCTTGGGGTCCCTCCCCAAGGCCTTCACCTCCTCATTCCCAAACAGACCTTGATCTGCTTTCTGTCATTACAGATTTTTACTTTCTAGCGTACCTGGGCTTGAACTCAGGACCTAATGATCTTGCTTGGCCTTTTCCTCTCAAAGCTAGTGCTCAACCACGTGAGCCAGAGCTCCACTTCCAGCATTTTTGGTGTTTAATTGGAGATAAGAGTCACAGGGGCCGGCCGCTGGTGGCTCACGCCTGTAATCCTAGCTACTCAGGAGGCTGAGATCTGAGGATCGCGGTTCAAAGCCAGCCCGGGCAGGAGAGACCGTGAGACTCCTATCTCCAATAAACCACCAGAAAACCGGAAGTGGCGCTGTAGCTCAAGTGGTAGAGTGCTCGCCTTGAGCTGAAGAGCTGAGGGACAGCGCCCAGGCCCAGAGTTCAAGCCCCATGACCGACAAAAAAAAAAAAAAAAAAAAAGAGTCACAGGGATTTTTCTGCCCTGCCTGGCTTCAAACCATACCACCATCCTTAGATCTCAACATCTTGAGTAGCTAGGATTACAGGCATGAGCCACCAGCACCCAGCATTAGAGTTTTTGATAAATAGAAACTTACAGATTGAACTCAGTTTTACCTGGGTTCTTTCTCTCTGGGCCTAGGCGCTGTCCCTCAGCTCTTCAGCTTAAGACTAGTACTCTACCACTTGAGCCACGTGCCACTTCTGGCCTTTTCTGCTTATGTGGTGCTGAGGAATTGAACCCAGGGCCTCATGCTTGCAAGGCAAGCGCTCTACCACTGAGCCACCTTCCCAGCCCTGCATTGTCTTCTTTATTCATTCAGCGGTTTGTTTGAATTCTCCTTGAGCTCCTTCAATTGTTTTTTGTATCTTCTTTGAATTCATCTAACTGCTTTTATATCTCTTTAATTTCATTGATCATTTTTTTTGGGGGGTCCAGTCGTGGGGCCTGAACTCTGGGCCTGGGCGCTGTCCCTCAGCTCTTCAGCTCAAGGCTAGCACTCTACCACATGAGCCACAATGCCACTTCAGGCTTTTTTCTTGTGTGGTGCTGAGGAATCGAACCCAGGGCCTCGAGCATGCAAGGCAAGTGCTCTACCACTGAGCCACCTTCCCAGCCCCCCATTGATCATTCTTGACATTAGAAAAACTTCTTTGTTGCGGGGCGCCGGTGGCTCATACCTGTAATCCTAGCTACTCAAGAGGCTGAGATCTGAGGATCATGGTTCAAAGCCAATCTGGGCAGGAAAGTCTGTGAGACTCTTATCTCCAATTAACCACCAGAATACTGGAAGTAGAGCTGTGGCTCAAGTGGTAGTGTACTCACCTTGAGCAGAAGAGCTCAGGGACAGTGCCCAGGCTCAGAGTTCAGGCCTCAGGACTGGCAAAAAACAAAACAAACAAAACAAAACACTTTGTTAAAAAAAATTTCCTCTTTACTATCATTGAAGCGTTTTTTTGGTAGAGCTTTTGGCTTTTGAAGGAGATAAGTTGCCTTGTTTATTTATGAATTTCGTGGGGTTTTTTTCCCATTGGGATTTATGTACCTGGCTCCAAGTTTTTTAGGTAGAGGCTTCAAGCTGTTGTTACCCTTTTATTTTCCATTTTCCCAAGATTGCGGAGTTGTGTTGCATTTCCCTGTAACTGGAGTAGAGCGTGTAACTGAGCTGACAGGCATCCTATTGCCTTGCTCTAGAAGCTGTGTGCAGCCCTTTTCTCCACTCAGGGTGAGGAAGTTGGGCTGCAAAAGCTATTGCAGTTGATAAACCCCGACCTTGTATTTGGGGTCGTTCCTGATGAAGCCCAGTCACCACTCCTGCTCCAGTATCTTTAGACGAATATGGAGGCAAAGGTGAATCTTCATAATTTAGGAAGCCTTTGTAATGGAGTCTTCAGCTTCCCCTCCCCCTTCCAGAGTCCCAAGGATGAGGTTGGAATTCCTTGCTGCTTTTCTTTGGCTGAGCTTGCTTTTTCGTTTTAAGATTAGATTTAGGGGAAAATTGTAGAAATGGTACAAGGAGTTTCCATGAACCCTGTCCCCATTACCAATACCCCACAGTATTCGATGCTATTAATCCTATATAATAGGATGCAGCAGGTTTTTTTTAGCAATTAATCAAAAATATTGACTTATTATTATTCACCTACGCCATGTTTTGTGTCTTAGATTTATTTAGATTACTTGGACAGGCAGGATCCAAAGTTCATTGATGGAGACAAGAAAATCTAAGCCTAAGCACCGTTAGTACAAGATCCGATCTCAAATACAAGCTGGAGCTGGGTGCCGGTGGCTCAGGCCTGTAATCCTGGCTACTCAGAAAGGCGAGATCAGAGGATCATGGTTCAAAGCCAGCCCAGTCTGGGAAATACGTGAGCTTCTTTTCGCCAATAAATTAATAAGTTAAAAAAAAAAAAGCTGGAAGTGGCACTGTGGCTCCAGTGGTAGAGCGCTATCCTTGAGCTCAGGGACAGAGCCCAGGCCCAGAGTCCAGAGTTCAAGGCCCAGGACTGGCAAAAAAAAGAAAGAGAGAGAAAGAAAGAAAGAAGAAAGAAGGAATGAGAGAGAGAGAAGAGAGAGAGAGGCAGGCAGGCAGGCAGGCAGGCAGGCAGGAAGGCAGGAAGGAAGGAAGGCAGGAAGGAAGGCAGGAAGGAAATGAGAGGGGCCATCTTTTGCAGGTGCCAAGGTTTAGTTACCACACGTGTGACACAGGCTGTTGCTTTTCCTAGATGCTGCTTACCTTAACTCTCCCTCGAAGAGAGTGATTTTCCCCCGGGTGGAGGTGTACTGCCAGATAGAACTTGCACTTGGCAACGAGTGTCCTGAACGCCAAGCACAGCGGGCCAGCCTGGAAGGATGCTCCGAGCTTCACTCACAGGACACGCCCCAAGGGGATGGCAACGCTGGCCATCCACCTGAGGAGACACCCAAGTCCACGCGTGAGCGGCCCGTGGAATCACCGGCCTCGTCCCCTGTCTCTTCCTCCAAGCAACCAGCCAGGTCACCTGTGGCCGCCTGTGGGACGCGTGCTCCCAGTGACTTGCCCCCCCAGGCACCCGCCTCGCCCCCAGCACTGCACTTACCTCCCGGCTCCGCTCCTGAGCCGCCCCCTGCGTCACCTCCACAGCAGATACAGCCGCCTGGACTTCCACACCAATCCCCACCCTCCCAGGTGTCCCCATCAGACAGGCTGTCACTGGGGCCCTCAGTGGTGAGGTCACCTCAAACGACACCCCAAGATTCTCCTTCAGCATCACCAAACCAACCAGGTGTGGAGAAGGTGGGCCCAGAACAGCCCCAAGGTACAGACCTTCTCTGCTTCTCTTGGTTATGTTTGTTATCCTGAGGGTTGGATGGGTGATCTTGGCTTTAGCGGCTCTGTGAGTGAGTTCAGGCCACCACCAGGGGGCAGTATAACAACCAATGGTTCCTAGACATGGGAACAGCAGAAAGGCATCAGGGACACTGGGAATCTGATCCCTTTTCTTTTCTTTTTCT
>NW_012267336.1:2558948-2567825 GCF_000151885.1 Dipodomys ordii | reverse complement strand
AAAACAAAACAGAGCATATCCATAGCTTCAAACCTGGTGGTTAATTGGAGATAAGAATGTCACGGCCTTACTTGCGCCGGCTGGCTTTGAACTACCATCCTCACATCTTGGCCTCCTGAGTAGCTAGGATTACAGGCATGAGCCACTGGCACCCGGCTCTGATCCCTTTTCTACTCATTCATTTGCATTGTATTTCCAGAGTTCACACAGATTGTCAACACATTCAGATGCTTTGAGAAGCACCAGTGTAAATCTGCCAAGGGATGCTATTCTAGGTCCCTTATACACTAGCTACTGATGTTGGAAATACAAGAGAGCAACAAATACTGGGCGCTAGTGGCTCATGCCTGTAATCCTAGCTAGTCAGGAGACTGAGATCTGAGAATTGTGGTTCAAAGCCAGCCTGCACAGGAAAATATGTGAGAGTTTTATCTCCAATTAACCATCAGAAAACTGGAAGTAGAGCTGTGGCTCAAAGTGGTAGAGCACTAGCTTTGAGCATAAAAGCTCAAGGACAGTGCCCAGGCCACTGGTGGCTCATGCTTGTAATCCTAGCTATTGAGGAGGCTGAGATCTGAGGACTATGGTTTAAAGCCAGCCCAAGCAGAGAAGTCCCCATGAGACTCTTATCTCCAACTAACCACTCAAAAACTGGAAGTGGCGCTGTGGCTCAAGTGGTAGAGTGCTAGCCTTGAGCACAAAGAGGCTCAGGGACAGCACTCAAGCCCTGAGTTCAAGCCTCATGACCGACCAAAAAATAAAAAATAAAAGCTCAGGGACAGTGCCCAGGCCCTGAGTTCAAGCCCTACAACTGACACAAAAAGAAGGCAGACAAAAACATCAGAACATTAAGAGTCAGAAAACTGGCCAGTGTTTCGCGTGTTCCCTCATTCCTGTTAAAGCAGTGCTTGCTGCTCTGCCGGAGCCGGCCTTCTTCCACGCACGCTGGACAGCGAGCATCCTCCCAGGAGACACTGAGCAATTGTGGGAGATATTTTTAATGGTGATCTGGTGGGTGGAGCCCAGAGAGGCTGCTAAAACATCCTGCCATGCACAGGCTCATCCTCCTGACAGACAGTGATCTGTCTTTGCATTACAGTGGCTTTCATTAAGGAGCCCCTCACAGTCCACCAGGGAGCCCCATTAGCATCATCTCTGGGCACCCATGGGAACTAGGCAGAGGAGACCCTTCTGGGGCCAACATTGCCAATCATTATTGATGGCCAGGGCGGGTCTGGAGGAAGGGGGCATTGTGAAAAGTTCTGGAAAAAATCCATAAACGAAAAGACACTTAAGTCCCACTGCAAATAGAATCAGGACAGCCAAGGACATCCAAGAAGTTCCTGATGGAAGAATTTAAGATAGAGGAACCTGAATACATTTTAAGTAGCACTTGTATTTACATATACTAATTACTAGCTAGTTATCATATTGCACAGTCATATAATTAGGAATTAATTATGTAACATAATAATTAATCTTCATATGTACACATCCCATGGTTGTTAAAAGATGCAAAGACCTTGCTTGAAAACAATGGTTGGGAGCCGGGCGCTGGTGGCTCACGCCTGTAAGCCTCGCTACTCAGGAGGCTGAGATCTGAGGATTGCGGTTCAAAGCTAGCCCGAGCAGGAGAGACCGTGAGACTCCTATCTCCAATAAACCACCAGAAAACCGGAAGTGGCGCTGTAGCTCAAGTGGTAGAGCGCTCGCCTTGAGCTGAAGAGCTGAGGGACAGCGCCCAGGCCCAGAGTTCAAGCCCCATGACCGACAAAAAAAAAAAAAAAAAAAAAGAGTCACAGGGATTTTTCTGCCCTGCCTGGCTTCAAACCATACCACCATCCTTAGATCTCAACATCTTGAGTAGCTAGGATTACAGGCATGAGCCACCAGCACCCAGCATTAGAGTTTTTGATAAATAGAAACTTACAGATTGAACTCAGTTTTACCTGGGTTCTTTCTCTCTGGGCCTAGGCGCTGTCCCTCAGCTCTTCAGCTTAAGACTAGTACTCTACCACTTGAGCCACGTGCCACTTCTGGCCTTTTCTGCTTATGTGGTGCTGAGGAATCAAACCCAGGGCCTCAGGCATGCAAGGCAAGCGCTCTACCACTGAGCCACCTTCCCAGCCCCTACACTTTTTTTTAAACAAGCATTCAAGAGGAAAAAAGCAGCCTTCCCTGCAGCCTCCTGTGGGAGCTGGGGCCTCTGCGGGGCGTGTTCCTCACCTCGCTCCTGTGTTGTCCATAGGAAGGAGCTCTGTCCTTCCCAGCTGCTGCCCGGGGCTCACCCCTGACAACCTACCCGCCAGTTCTTTACTGTTCTTGTGCACAGTCACACTGTTCATTCCTCTGAAATGACAACCACGTCCCCACCCCATCTCACTCTCCCTGGATTTTCCTTCTGGCTGCAGCACCCCGAGCGTCTTCACATTCAAAAAGTGCTACCCCTGCTCCCGTCCCGGGGAAGGAAGCCAGCCACGAAATTCACGAAAGTCACGCCAGGTAAGCTGCTCTGCCTCTGCTCCTAGGGTCAGGGGAGGGACGGCCAAGTGAGACGTTCTCCCCCTCCCCCTCTCCTTCTCTCCTCAGTCCTGAGGCTTGAACTAGCCACCATCCTTGAGCTTTTATGTTCAAAGCTAGTGCTCAACCACTTTAGCTCCACTTCCTGCTTTTTGATAACCAATTGGAGATAAGACTTTCACAAGCCAGGGGCTGGTGGCTCACGCCTGTCATGCTAGCTAGTCAGGAGGCTGAGATCTGAGGATCGCAGTTCAAAGCCAGCTAGGGCAGGAAAGTCCATGAGACTCTTATCTTCAATAAACCTCTAGAAAACTGGAAGTGGTGCTGTGGCTCAAACAGAGTGCTTGACTTGAGTGAAAAAGCTCAAGGTCAGCGCTCGGGCCCTGAGTTCAAGCCCCAAGACCAAAAACCCCCACCCCAAAACAAAAAACAAAACAGAGCATATCCATAGCTTCAAACCACTGAAAATCTGGAAGTGGAGCTGTGGCTCAAGTGGTAGAGCACCAGCCTTGAGCAAGCAAAAGCGAAGTGGGAGTGTTTAAGCCTTACTCAGCACCAAAAAAAAAAAAAGGAATTGTGGGGCTTAGCCTGTTAGATTTCACACCGTTCTGTGCTGTGTTCTTATGAATTTGTGCAGAACAGTATAAAAGACAGCGAGCCAGCTGTGGGGTCTGCTGTTACTTGGGTACGCGTTCGTTGGGAATCGCTGGGGAGCTCACTCATGCTCAGGCGGCGCTGCTGTGCCTGGCTCTGGCCCATGCGCTGTTCACAAGCCATCTACATCATCTCTGTGCACAGGGTGAGCGCTGCTGCCGATGCCAACTGGGTGAGCAAGGTATTCCAGAAGAACAAACAGAAGACCAGTGGCACCAGGAAATGCATCCCCCGGCATCCTCGGTTCCCCAAAACAGGAAGCAAAGCACAGTGAGCATGACTCCCTTGGTTTAAGTTCCCCAGGGAGAGCAGCTGGGACTTGTCTTCTGGAACATGCCAGGAAGTATGGGAGAGTCAGGAGGGAGGGGGGGAAAGGCACCAGGCCTTGGCATCAGCCCCTGCTCTGGCAAGCTCATTTGGAACATATGGTCAGGACACACAGTCGCTCTGAACCTCCATTTCCTGATCTGCAAGAAGCTGGGAGGGGGGGAGAGGTTACCAGTGAGAATTTAGTGCAGGTGCTATCTGACCATTCAAGAAGAGCAGTCATAACCAGTACCAGTGGCTCACGCCTGTAATCCTAGCTACTCAGAAAGCAGAGATAGGAGGATCGCTGTTCGAAGTTAGCCAGAAGTCAGCCTGGGCAGGAGAGTCTGTGAGACTCTCAGCTCCAATAAAAAGCCAGAAGTTGTGCTATGGTAGAGCACTAGCCTGGAGTAAAAGCTCAGGAACAGGGCCCAAGCCTTGAGTTCAAGTCCTAGGACTGGCTAAATAAATAAATAACAGAAGCCTTTTTTTTTCTTTTTTTAAGGCTCTCTCTCTACCTTTTGCCTGGACTAGCTCAGATAGAACTCTCCTACCTCTGTGTCAGGAGCAGCAGGGACTGCAGGTGTGAATCACCATGCCCAGCCCATAATCTCTACTTTAGCTCAGCATCTGTCCCTTAAAGAAACATTATCCACTTATTTGTTGTTATAAACCTGGTTGTCTACAGGATAAGTAACTTTATTGCTTTTTCTGGTTCTAAAAGCAGCATACACCCCACACACTGAGACCAAAGGCAGATATTCTTAGAGGAGAAAAATGCTTCTGTACCTCTGATCATATAAAATATTTATTGAAATGAACTCCAAGAAATGGAAACAAGAGGGGTTTTTTTTTCTGTTGTTTTTGTCTTCTTTGCTCTTTTATCTGTTTGGGGGAGAGCGAGAGCGGGGTACCACAATGGAAGGACAGAGGGTGAACCAATGTAGCAGTGGTACTCCAGGGGACACTATGTTGAAAATGAACAATACAACTTGTGGGTGGAGACAGGAAGGAAAAACTGGGAGGGGGGCAGGGAGGGATTGACATGATCCAAAAAGAAATGTACTTTTTACCTGACTTACGTAATTATAACCCCTCTGTACATCATCTTTATTATAACAACCTAAAAAGTTGAACTTTTTTTTGTCAGTCCTGGGGCTTGAACTCAGGGCCTAGGCACTGTCCTTAAGCCTCTTTTGCTCAAGGTTAGCACTCAATCACTTGAGCCACAGCACCACTTCTGTCTTTTCCTGTTTATGTGGTACTGAGGAATTGAACCCAGGGCTTCATGCATGCTAGGCAAGCACTCTACCACTAAGCCACCTTCTTAGCCCCAATTTTTAAAAAATTAAAAAAGTGCAATAATAAAATATACAATGAAAAACAGCATACACTTTTGGTATAAAAAATCTTCAAATTTAGAAGAACATAAATAGAAAAAAATTACTGAAAACCTCTCCAGCTTGATGTTAATATTTTGGGGAATACTTTTCTGGAGTTAATTTTGTTTGTTTATTTGATTGCTTGTTTGTCTTCCTGTCGTGGGTTTGAACTCTGGGCCTAGGTTCTGTCCATGAGCTTTTGGGCTCAAGACTATCACTTGAGCCACAGCTCTACTTCCAGCTTTTTGTGGTTCATTGAAGATAAAAGTCTTAGAGCTGAGGGACAGCACCCAGGCCCAGAGTTCAAGCCCCATGACTGATTTAAAAAAACAAAAGTCTCACTGACTTTCCTGCCTAGGCTGGTTTTGAACCATGATCCTCAGATCTCAGCCTCCTGAGTAGCTAGGTTTATAGGCGTGAGCCACTGGCACCTGGCTATTTTTTCAGTATCTTCTGGTATTTCTAACCTTCTGCTCAATGTCTCCATGAACACAGCAGGCGCACATCTGGTTGTGTATTTCTAGAGTTGCCGTTACCAGGTTCAAGAGGCCTGTGCTTCGGGAGAGTTTCTATGCATGTTCTAAAGCCCATCCCCAGGGAGTTTTCCACGCCCACCAGCGAATGAAGGGACCTCCCACACTCCCCTGTCCCTGCCACACTCCCCTGTCCCTGCCACACTCACAGTCTGAAACGGAACAAAAATCCACGCTTGCTCTTTCTTTGTCTCTCGCCTCCAGGTCAGCTCCCCGGCCGTGTGACTGCCCCCTGCTGGCCACTTCCGAGACGGTATGGGTCACCTACAGGCCTCATCCCCGCCGGATCCAGGAACACCGCCGCCCGGAGGTGGAGGCCTCAGGTGCCCCCTGAGGCCAGGCTGTTGCGGTGGCCCCTGGGACTGCCATCTGGCTTCATGGCTACTAACAGTAGTGCAGCCCCTTGTGGACCGGGAACACAGCTGGAAAAATGGCGATCTTGATTGTGTTAGAACAAGACTTGTGCCTGGTCACACAGCTCTGAGAGGCCAGGCCCTTTCTCTGCCGCCATACTCATTTTTGTTCACTAGTGGGGATGGAATTCAAGCCTCGCGCTTCAGACAAGAGCTCGACCACTTGGGCCGCCTGCACCCCAGTCCTTTAGCTTTTAGTTTGTTTTTCAGGAAAGGTTTTACACGTTTGCCTAGGACCCACCTCTCAGACCTTGATCCTCCTACTTCTGCCTTCCGGGTAGCTGGGACTACAGGTTGTACCTACACGTGGGGCAGCACCATCCACCGACTGTACACTCAGAGGTGTGGAGACTCTGCAGCCCTACCCCTTCCTGAAAACCCACAGACCAGCTGAAGTTCTATAAACCAAATAACGATTCAAAGCCCCTTCCATCACTTTCCAGAATAGAATTCCATTTTCTGAAGAGGAGAGAACGCTGGAATAATAAAGTGGGGCCCCTCCATCTTGCCTCTGATACATACTCAGCTTTCCAATTTCCATCTAAGTCTGATTGGCAATTTGGGACCTTCAGCTTGCTCAGGGCTGCCCCAGGAGGTGAGGCCCGAAGGAAATCAGGGGAGCCCCAGGTGGGGGAGGGGCTGAGAACCCGTGGCCCCATGTCCTTTTCCTAAGAAGCTGTGGCCCCAGAAAGAAGCCTGCAGTAGGTGCAAATCTGAGGGCCACAGGCCCAGCCTCGATAATCCTCTGCCGTCAGGCCTCCTCCACTGCCCCCTCCCCATACCCAGTGGAGGGTGCAGAAGGTCTAGCTGCTCCTGGGCTTAGCGTCTCCCTGTTGGACAGTCTGCTCTGGACAGACTGATGGACAGATGGACGTCCCCCCCAGCAGCCCCTCTGGGAAGCCTGGGCCAGGGGCTCCTAACTCCACACAGGATCCAGTCCTCAGGGAGACCCAGGGTTCAGAAGGACAGAAGAACCCTAGATCCTTTTCCGTTTCCTGTCATGTCCAGAGACGACGTGTTTTCATTTGCTTGCTAATTCTCCAACTGGGCTAAAGGCACCTCAGATTCCCTGGCCCCACCGCACCCAAGATGCTCCCAGGACGGCTTGATGGAGGGGGCCTGGCACCCAGCCCGGGCCTTGGGGATTGTATAGGGTGCCACTGGACTTCTCAAGTCTTGATCTGGGAACTGGGACGCCCCGCATCCCAACCCCAGCACCCCTGAGGGCAGAGCGCCTGTGTCTACACCGCAGGAAAAATGTCCCTTGAGAAAGACACACTCACCCCCCCAGTGTGTCTGCCCCACAGCCCTCCAGAGAGGAGGCTGCCTGGCCAGGCCCCGCATGGCAGCCCAGCCCGGCTGTGCCCGCAGGCTCCAGACACATTTGCTTAACAAATCCCACAAGGACCAGAGCCACAGGTGGCGGGTAGCTAGTACCACAGGTGCAAAGCCACGTGGGTCGGGAGCCTGCATTTCACCACCATTTCAGAGAACAACAACAAATGTGCCTTTGAGAGGCCTGAGACCATCCAAGGCCCTGGGTGACCTGCAGCCTCCACCCACTAGGGTTCGTTCTGTAGCCCAGGCCCACACAGGGTAGCCCTGGAGGCTGGTGTGGGGGAGGCTGGGCCCCGAGCTGCTGTCTGGGCCACCAAGGAACAGCCTGGATGCTCACAGAAGCTGGGACCCCTAATCCACAGGGAAAGTAGACTTCGCATGACCCGAGACTCTGGAAGACTTCCTCCCCTCGCATGCAGTGAGGGTGAACTTAGTCAAGATGGCTGTCTTCCCCCAGCCCACTTTCCAGCCTGCGAGCCTCCCAGCATCACTAAATCCTATCATAAATTCCCCATTGCTTCTGCTCATTTCCCTTGTTTTGAAGTAACTAGGACATTGTTTTTCAATTAGCCCTGGGGTTGTCAGATAAAATACAAGACATCTTGTTCATTTCTGATTGCAGATAAACACTGAATACTTTGGTAGAAATAGGTCCCTAATATTTGCAATTCTTTATCTGAAATTCACATTCAGCTGGAGCAGCCTGCATTTTTATTTGCCAAATTTGGTCACCCAAATCCATTCCTTTTTCCTTTCTCTCTGTATGTCTATCTCTCTCTGTCTCTCTCCTCTTTCTTTAATAGGGCTTGAATTCATGGCTTCCTGTTGCTTGGCTTATTTGGCGGGAGCTCTATCACTTGTGGCATGTCTCCAGTCCAGATTTTTGATTGTAAGGCTTGAACTCAGTCAGGGCCTGGGTGCTATCCTTGAGCTCTTCAGCTGAAGGCTAGTGCTCTACCACTTTGAGCCACAGCTCTATTTCCAGTTTTCTGGAGATAAGAGTCTCAGACTTTCCTGCCTAGTCTGTCTTTGAACTGTGATCCTCAGATCTCAGCCTCCTGAGTAGGTAGGATTACAGGTGTGAGCTACCAGCACCCAGCTTCTAGTCCAGATTTTTTTCTGGTTAATTGGAATTGGGAGTCTTGTGGATCTTTCGACACAGGCTGACTTCAAACCTCCACCCACAGGATCTCAGCCCTTCTGAGTAGCTAGGATTGCAGCCACCAGGGCTCAGCTACTCTCCTTTCCAAATCCCCCGTCTAGAACCATTGTCCCTGTAGCCAGCACTGAGCCTTGGAAGGGGCCGTACTGTTGGTGCTCAGGGAAGGCCAGCCACAGGCCCCCAGCACAGCCACCCATAACTGCTGTCCCTGGCCTGAGCTGGTGCCCTGCCGACCCCGTCCTCTCTCCCTTGTCCATGGGAGAGAATTAGGTGAATTGCATCATGATGTCTTTTGTTGTTGGGTTTTTTTTGGGGGGCAGTACTGTGGGTCGAATTTGACGGAGAGACAATTTTCTGCGCCCAAAGTCTGGTACTATAGTCTGGCAATCTTATCCTGGTACACCAAAATTTAGGACTAAGACGTCACAGTGGGGCAGGGAAGGTGGCTCAGTGGTAGAGCGCTTGCCTCACATGCATGAGGCCCTGGGTTCGATTCCTCAGCACCACAGAAGCAGAAAAAGCCAGAAGTGGTGCTGTGGCTCAAGTGGTAGAGCACTAGCCTTGAGCTG
>NW_012267336.1:2549187-2556738 GCF_000151885.1 Dipodomys ordii | reverse complement strand
AAAAAAAAAAAAAAAAAACAGGCAAAAGGATAGGCCCTGAATTCAAGTGTGTACGTATGTGCACAGACACATATTACTTCTACAACGAAGCCTCATTTCGAGCAAACAGCTGTGGACAGGTCAGCGAGTGCTCTTCAGGACAGCTGAATGGCAGGTCTGCACAGGCAGAGTGGCACACAAGCTGTGCCACCGGTCAGGGGCCACCAGTCAGAGGCAGGTAAGCCTGGTCCCCTGCCCCCCCCAGCATGGCCTCTGTGTCCAGCTTGTAGAAGGTATGCGACTTCAACGTGTGCATACATGCTGTCCGCTCCGTCTCCAGGCGTGTTTGGGAAGCCCAGCGCTGGGATGTTGTGGGACCTCTTTCAGGGCTCCTGTCCAAAGCTGTCAAGGGAACTTGAGCACAAGATGCAGCTTTCAGTCTGGACTTTGAAAACTCTCCAGATTTGTGATCTTCTGGGAAGAGAAAGAGCAGACAGGGTTTAGCCATACTCCACTGATTTGTGCCACCAGACACACACACACACACACACACACACACACACACACACACGTTGTTTATTGCCCATCAATGCCCAGCACTAGCTATACCGCCAGCCTCTGCTCCTGTGCCCACAGGGGCCTGCCATCCTTCCTAGGGTCCTTACTGGTCAAAGCCAGAATTTCTGGGAGCTTGCCAGAGGGAGAGACAGGAGAGGAGGGTCTGGAACTAGTGTTTATGTTCATGTATGTGTGTGTGTGTGCGTGCGCGTGCCAGTACTGGGGCTTGAACTTAGGGCCTGGACACCGATCCCTTAGCTTGAGCCACAGCTCCACTTCCAGCTTTTGGTGATTAATTGGAAATAAGAGGCTCACGGACATTCTTGGCTTCAAACTGCCATTCTCAGATTTCCCTCCTGAATAGTTAGGATTACAGGCGTGCAGCCTCTGGCTCAGGCTCATACTATCTTTTATAAAGATCTTATATCACTCCTTAAGCGATTAGCTAACCTGCACTGGGGGACAAAGAAGGCTCATGTCCTCGGCTCTAAGAAAGGACAGTGAGGCTGAGAAAAGAGCGTTGAGGTCCTGTGTAATTCCCACCCGCAAAATGTCAGGGATGAGCAGAGTGCTGGGGAGATGCAACTCTAGGCAGTCAGCCAGCCAGCTCTCTGAAGATGCCTCCAGATGCTTCCAGAAATTATTTCTGAAGAGGGAGGCAGAGGTGTTCCAAGAGATGGGGATCTGGCAGGAAGGCCTTGGTCCCAGGGCACCTCCTACATACAGAAATGTGGCTTAGGGCTTGTCTAGCATGCATGAAGCCCTGGGCTCAATTCCTCAGTACCACATACACTGAAAAAGCCAGAAGCAGCGCTTGGGCCCAAGTGGTAGAGTGCTAGCCTTGAGCTAAAGGAGCTCAGGGATAGTGCCCAGGCCCTAAGTTCAAGCCCCAGGACTGGCAATAAAAGGGGAGGGGGGGAGGTGGCGGGGAAGCTAAGCTGCAGTGAAATGCGTGTTCTCAGAGTCAGTTTCCATGCAGACGTCAGTGTGGACCTAAGATTGGTGAGCAGAACTGAAGAAAGAAACTACAGCAGTATGGGGCAAAGCCAGCGCGCTTTCGGGGGGAAGGGAACAATGTCACTGCTGATTAGAATTGTCCCTGAGGACCTCACGAGGAGGCGGCGTTGGAACTAAACCCTAACAGTGCAGATGGAGCAGAGGATGGGAGAAGATGCCCCACGGCCCGTGGCCCCTCAGGTCGGGGCCCTTCCCTGCCCCTCTCACCGGCTGGGCCTCCCTGGTGGGGAACTGGGCATAGTTGTGCCCACTACAGTGCCCCCTGGAGCCCATGAGGCTGCAGATGGTTCTGCTCTGGTGGCTGGTCAGCTGATTCATCAGGTCAAAAGCAAACGGGGAGGGTCTGGCCACGCCGCCGGCGCCCACGGAGGAGCGGCCTTGCTGCCTCTGCAGGGTGGCCACGAGCTTCTTGAGGGAGCTGTCCGAGAACTCATGAAAAAACTTCTTAAAGCTGGGGTGGCGCCGGATCTGGAAGCAGCAATGAAGGCAGGCCATTGGTGCCGTCCCCCATTCCTCCCCCTCAACACACACACTCTGTGCAGCCAGGCCGGCGCCTCGCAGCCGGCACCCACCGCCACCCAGAACCCATTGTGCCAAGTCCAGCCCTCAGCACCAGGATGAGGTGGACAGAGGAAGGTCAGCACTGCACACGGCTTGCACTTCTAGAGTGAACGCTCCGAGCCTCTGGCTGGCCCTCTGTAAACTGCAGGTGAAATCCCCTCCCCCAGGACTGTGAGATGGTCCATGCGAAACATCCAATGAGTTTCATTTCTCTCCCAGAGGCCCCTCCCACCCCCGCCCAGGCAGACCCAGAGGCAGGAACTGGATACAGGTGGTTTAGATGTTGTGTGATCCCTGAAACACGGAACCTAGGACGGAGTGGGAAAACAGCCACACCGGTGGCACTGAGGCCTGGTGTCTCCAGGCGTACGGGCTGGGGTCTTCAGCACAGCCATTGGGGTCTTCTACCAGAAACTGGTGGAGGCGGTTAGGGAAGTGCTGATTTTGCCTGGCTAATTTTGCTCTGGTTCCTCAGGCAAAGGGATGTAGATGCTGGTGACTCAGGGTTGAACGGGAGGTGAAGATGGGTACTGACACCCCGTCTTCATATAGGACCTGTCCTGTATGTGTCTCTCTAGGGAGACTGGGTGTTTGTTTTTGTTTTTAGAGCAGAGAGAAGGACAATCCACACACTAAGCGAACTAGAACCTGGTGTGGTGGTGTATACCTGTAATCCCAGCTACTTGGGAGGCAGTTGTAGGAGGATTGCATTCCAAGACTAGTCAGGACAAAAGCTTGAGACCCTATCTGAAAAAATAACTAAAACAAAAGAGCTGGGGCTGGGGTTCGAGTGACAAGAGTATCTGCCTGCAAATGTGAGGCCCTGAGATCAAAGTCCAACCCTGGCCAACAAAAGAACTAGAGACCCACATGCTGAAGGGTCCGGCCCACAGGCTTGACTGAGGGGGAGCTCCAAGGGGCTGGGGGTACAGGGCACTGGGATGTGAGCTGCAAGTGAGTGATTCAGACCGCGCCAAAGGCCTGAGCTGGTGGAGAAGCTCCGCAAACACTGTGCTCTTTTAGAAACTCTTGTCCCTCATTTTGCAAAAGAATTCCCAGGGGAGGTTGAGAAACAAAGTGGGGACCTGGACTTAATGGAGGTGGGGAGTGGGTAGGTGAAATGTGGGTGGGCCCCGAGCGGACCAAGAGCTCACCTGCTTCCCTAGTTGGCCATCCACCTCCTGGAGGAGCACCACCAGCCTGCAGATGAGCAGCTCCTCTGGGGAAAGAAAGAAAGATGAGGGGCTGCGCACGGGATGATGTCAGCCCCCCCACCTCCATGACGGCGCATACGCCTGTCACAACTCAGCAGTGCAGGAGAGCTTCATTTGGGATGGCTATGCAGCAATAATCGGGTCCACCTGGGGCTCCTGATGACAAACTGAGGCCTCCCCATGTCAGCAGTGGTGGTTTGGACCCAGAGCAGTTAACTGGGAGGCGAGGGGGACACGCACCATGGCCACAGGTGCTGGCCCAGGTGAGGGCCCGCCTGTTTGCAGCGGGCATCGCCAAGTGTGGGCAGCCTGAGATCACAGCGCTGGGTTCTACAGATGCGACACATTGGGGCTTCCTTCCCCGGCCCCAGGCTAGTTGGCTAGCCTCGTAGCCACTGACCATGAGGGCGGATCAAGCTAGGATCTTAGAGGAAACCAGTGTGGGCGGTCAGATCGGCACTTACAGAATGCACAGCCTCCTCTGCCCTGCCCGAGAAACACTCTCAGCTGCAGCTCTGCCCTGCAGTCCCCGTCATTAAAGGGGGTTCATGTCCCGGCCCTTGCCCCTCCTCTCTCCGGAGTATTGCAGCTGCCGTTCAGCTTCCCCCTGGAGCTACTAGTTCCTCAGTCCATGGTATCTGTGCCGAAAAAAGGCCCCAGGACGCTGTGGCAGGGGTGAGGAAGGGGATACTAACTAGGATCCCAGGTTCCTTCTGGCTGAGGTCCCCGGTCTGGCGTGTGGCCTCTGGTCCTGGAGGGGGTCTCTGACACCCCAGGTGGTCCGGCTTCTGTGGCCCACGTCTCCAAGCCTTCTGCATCTGAGGACGAGAGAACTGATGGCTCTCCACCTGACTCAGATCCGGGGCTCCCAGCCCTGCCCCACCTCAGAAGGGTCACAGAGCTCTGCACCCTCTGCCTCCTCCCAGCGTGGCATGGAGCAGTTAGAAAGCAAGAGACCGAGTGAGCCACTTCCCCTTCGGCTGCATTTGAGAGGTTGGGCCAAGTCGCGGGTCTGACCGTCATAGGCCCTGGGCATCCCAGGCCGGGCCTCACAGGACGCGAGTGGGGAAATGTTCTGGGTGACAGCAGCGTGCAGCAGCACTGCATAAATATCAAGATCACCAACTACCACCGTCCTCACTCCTCAGTGCCGCAAAACAGAGGCCTTCCCCCACGCTGCCCAAACTTAAGGTGGCTGTGGCAAGGTGCCAGTAGCTCACACCTGTAATCCTAACTACTCAGGAGGCTGAGATCTGAGGCTCGAGGTGCAGTTCAAAGCCAAGCAGGAAAATCTATGAGAATCTTATCTTCAATTAACCACCAAAAACCTAAAGTAGAGCTGTGGCTCAGGTGGTAGAGCACCAGCCTTGAGCACAAAGGGACAGCACCCAGGCCCTGAGTATAAGCCTCAGTACTGGGAGAATATAAGTAAATAACACCAAGGTGACCAGAGGGGAAATCTGTGTTACTATGGTAACCCGGGGCCAGCCTGCTCACCTGAGCTACTGGAGATAGAAGGCCGGTGGCCACCGACACACAGGGGCAAGAAGCTGGGCCTCCTGGGCGGCTGGGCCTCGGGGCTGGCGGTGTCAGCAGCACTCCCTCTCTTGGGCTCCTTGGCATGTTTTTTATGAGAAAAGGCTCTCCGGAGGCTGGACTTCTTCTCCTGGGCCTTCTTCCTGCAGGCTGGGGCCAGCTTTTCTACAGCCAATTCTGCCTCCGGGGCTTGAGGTTGCTGGAAGGGAAAAGAGAGAAACAGTCAAGTTCTCTGGCTTTGAGGAATTATCAGGTGGGCTAGAAGGTGTGACCTGGCTGGAGATGGAATTGGGCAGTGGGGATGTGTGAAGTCTGGTGGCGGGAGGGGGGGATGGGGGGAGACTTAGGAAAGAGGGGAGATGAGGAGGGGTACTGTGGGGGTCCCAAGAGAGGGAGAGGGGCCTCTGGGAATGACTTCCCCACCTGCTCCCCCTCCAGCTCCTCGGCATCTTGCAGCAGGGCAAGGATCTTCTGCATGAATTCTCCTACAAAAGACCACAGTGTTAGTCAGATGCCCACTGGTAGCTCACGCCTGTAATCCCAGTTCCTGAGATCTGAAGATCATAGTTGGAAGCAGCCCCAGCAGGAAAAGTCTGTGAGACTCTTATGTCCAATTAACTACAAAAAAAAAAAAAAAGCTGGAAGTGAGCTGTGGCTCAAGTGGTAGAGTGCTAGCCTTGAGCCAAAATGTGTAGGAATAGTGTCCAGGCCCTGAATTCAAAACCCAGGATCCATACATACACACACACATACATACATTCACACATACACACACACACACACACAAGAGCAGGGTGTTTAGTGAAGTTCTTCTATGCCACGTGGCTCCCTGGGGGCCCCCGAGCGTCCTGATCAGAACTTCACCCCTGCTACTGGTTAGTACTTGTTAAACCAGCCTCTAGCCAGTACTGCCCTAGGTGCTAGGAAGGCCTTAATTGTTTGAGTATCTCCAGCGACCCTAGGAAGAAGGGGTTATGATGGCCCCATCTTGCAGATGAGGAAACTACAGCCAGTCCAGGGACGAAGTGACTTGCCTGTGTTCACATGAGCTCACACTGAGACCCAGGCCCTACGGAGCACCCATCTCCCGAGGCCTCGCCACAGGCAACGCCCCACCCCCACGTCATCACCAGAGGTCTGCCACACGGAGGCCAGCAGTGTGGGTAACTGAGGCTCAGACAGGAGAGGTGGGGGCTGCCCCCAGCCACCCCTGAGCTGCCTGCAGGCCCCAGAGAGAGGTTTCCACATGCTGCCTCTCCCTGATTCTTCTTGCAAAAGACCTTTGAGGAAAGGAGGGGTACTGACTGGATTCGGCGGCTCTGTCCAGCGGCGGCTCCTCGTCGGCTCCCTGGGGTTTGCGTTGGCAGGGAAGCTCAGGGGCCCTGGGACCCTCGCCGTCCACACACAGCGCCCCGTGGACTCCAGGTCCCTCTGTGTCTGGGAAGCGGAATGGAAGGGTGGGCGTGTTAGGTGGGCCCAGCGGCTGGTGCTGACCTAACAGGGGACACTAGGGCCACCTGCCACCCCCCCAAAGGAATCCCCCCCCATCCCGCTGGGCGGTGGCCTGGCCTGACTTCTGGTTTAGGAGCCAAGATGGAGCTTCTCCATGGCTGCTTTCCTCTCTCCTCTCCCCAGGAACCCTGATCTACAAGATAACTAGCAGGTGCTGCTTCCGTGGCATGGGGGGAAGGACCTTCCTGAATATTCCAGCCTCCGAAGTGGAGGCTGCAGAGAGGAGGATGGCTGGAGAGAGAGCTCAGTGCCATCCCTGTCAAAGGTGTATGTAGGTGCCAGCGTGTGTGGCGTGAGTGACATGTGACAAGCTGGCATTCCTTGACCCTCCCCTGATTACTCAGAGCCAAGCATGAAAGCCCCAATGGGGACCAGTGCCCTCCATGTGGCCAATCCCAACCCTGGAAAGAGCCCAGAGCGGGAGGCTGCTGCCCTGTTGCCATGGCAACGCCCAGAGCCCCGCCCAGCTCACTCACCGGGGCTGCTGGAGGAGGAGAGGCGCTGGCCACCGACACACAGCGGCAGGAAGCTGGGCCTCCTGGGCGGCCGGGCCTCGGGGCTGGCGGTGTCGGCAGGGCACGCTCTCCTGGTTACCTCAGAGCCAGGCTTCTTAAGAGAAAAGGCTTTCTTGAGGCTGGACTTTTTATCTTGAGATTTTTTCCTGAGGGCTGGCCCCCGGTTTTGTGGAGCCAGTTCTAGCTGAGGGATCTGTGGTTGCTGGGGGGAGAAGAGAGAGAAACTGAGTCAGGCCTCTCATCTTGAGGCAAGGGAAGGAGTGGCCCGGGTGAGGAGAGCCCTGAGCAGAGGAGGAGGGGGGGGAGGGAGGAAGGGGGAGCAGGGACTGAAAGGCCAGGTGGGGTTCCAACAGGGAGAGAGCCCCAGGCTGCACGGAGGGGGAGGGAAGGGGGAGGGGGAGGGACTCGCCCCGCCCCTTGCTCCTCACCTCCTCCTCCAACTGGTCTCCTACTTCCTTGAGCAACTCCACAATCATCCAGATGACCGCGTCCTCTGTAAGAGAGCACCACGCCTGTCACCCCTAAACATGCACCACTCTCACCTGTCACCCCCTAAATGCACAGAGCATTTTCCAACACACACACCCCATCCCCAATTCTCATACCAGCCTGGATCGTGGTTGGGGGGGCGATGTAGGTGTGTGTTTGTACACACACAC
>NW_012267336.1:2520240-2549011 GCF_000151885.1 Dipodomys ordii | reverse complement strand
GTGCTGAGGAATCGAACCCAGGGCCTCAGGCATGCAAGGCAAGCGCTCTACCACTGAGCCACCTTCCCAGCCCCCACTTCTGGTTTCTTGATGGTTAATTGGAGATGAGAGTCTCATGGACTTTGCTACCCAGGCTACCATGATGCTTAAATCTCAGCCTCTTGAGTAGCTAGGACTACAGGTATGAGCCGCCAGTGCCTAGCCCAACCTGGGCCTTTTATACCAAGTGAGAGGCCCAAAATGCCTCAGGCCACAGGAGGGAACTAACCCCATCTCAGAGAGACTTGGAAGATGGCTGGGGGGAGGGGGGGAGATTCAGAGCCAAAGCATAACTTTGGATGCAAGAAACTGGCCAATCTGTGGGCATCCACTGGGGGTTTGGTGATTGAGGGGCTTTGGGTGGCCTCTCAACCCAATTTGGGCCTTCATTTCTTCCCTGGGAAATGCAGACCCTCCGGCCCTGCCTGCCTCCCAGGCTGCAGGATCGTGGGATGAGAGAAGGGGCTTGGAACCCCTGGAGAGCTAACACTGCCCTTCCAACCTGCTGCTTAACTGAGGGGGACAGGGAAGGCTGTCGCAGGCCTGCGACACAGCTGCCCCAAGGGGCACCTCCACCACAAACAACAGAAATGGCTTCTTTGATCCCCAGTCAACCTTATTCAAGGGCACTGTGCCCAACCTGCCCTCTGCTAGCTGCTGGCTGAAGGTTTACACAAGAAGAGATGCAAATAAGACTCCTTGGTCCGCCTGCTGCCTCTCACCCACCCACCCCTTCTCCCACAAATCCTGTTTAAATTCCTGCTTTCCACTCCATCTCAGGGGAGAAAACAATTAACTGTAAAGTCTCAATAATCTACAGAAACACCAAACTAAATGCTTTTCCATTACCTGCATGGATCCCTTCTCTCCTAGCTTGTAAACTATGGCCATTCTTCTCAAGGGAATTGGAGGAATGGAGAATTATAATAATAGCAGTAATTATTATAATTGATTGATTAGATGTCGCAGTGGTATTGTGGTTATGCAGGAGGCTGTGCTTAAGGTCAGGTGCGTAAGTGTTTAGAAAGGAAGCATCGCTTTAGCCTAAAGTGGCTCTGCAACAAATCATACATGTGAAGAAAACTGGCAGCTACAAATTGTATGTATTAGCCACACTGGTAGTTCACACCTGTAATGAGTTACTCAAGAGGCTGAGATCTAGGAGTGTGATTCAAAGCCAGACCAGGCCAGACAGTTTATGAGTCATGTATCTCCAGTTAACCAGAAGTGAAGGTATGCTTCAAGTAGTAGAGCACCAGCCTTGGGTCAAAAAGCTAAGCCAGGGCTGGGAAGTTGGCTCAGTGGTAGAGTGCTTGCCTTGCATGCATGAGGCCCTGGGTTCGATTCCTCAGCACCACATAAGCAGAAAAAAAAATCAGAAGTGGCACTGTGGCTCAAGGGGTAGGGTGTTAGCCTTGAACTGAAGGACAGCACCCAGGCCCAGAGTTCAGGCCCCACAACCGACAAAAAAAAAAAAAGCTAAACCAGAGCACAAGTCCCTGAGTACAAGCACATACATGCATGTATGCCCATGCGCGCATGCATGTGTGCGGGCACACACACACACCCACACACCACACACAAAGTAATTTTGTGTTTTCTATTCTTCTATATATATGTATCTTTTTTCTTATTCTATTTTACCATGTTGCTGAATGAATTCAGGGCCTATGACATGATAATCAAACTCCTTACCACTGAACTGCTATACCCACATTTACTTTTTAATCTATCTATCTACATACACACACACTTGTTTTATGCCAATACTTGATCTTGATCTTGAACTCAGGGCCTCTTGCTTGCTCAGCTTCCTTGCTCACAGCAGGTGCCCTGCCCTTTGAGCCATGCCTCCAGTACAGCTTTTTTTGGGTTAATCCAAGAAGGAATGCCCAGGCTGGCTTTGGGCTGTGGTGCTCCAGGTCTCAGCCTCCTGAGTAAGTAGGCTTATAACTTATTAGTGTCTGGCTGACACATCTATATATTTTCAAATGATATAAATCCTGAAAGATTGAAAACAAAGTCCTATCACCAGGAACACCTAAGACCAGGAGCCTTTGCCAGCACACGGTTCAGTTCCTAAGATTCCCCTCTGTGAAGTCATCTGTGGCCAGGAGCCACAGGACAGGTGTGAAGGACCAGCCCGTGTGTTCTCAGAACCACCCTCCAGGGTCTCAGCGATGACGCAGAGCAAGTGCTCTTATTCCGTGATGGCCACCTGGTGGCAGGCAGAAAGGACTCTGAGGATTGGCACTCACGGTCAGGCTTTTTGGGGTCCTCCTTTGGCGGGGGGCCTGAAGCCTGGGGAGAGATGTCCAAGAGTCTAGCACTGCACCCTTCGATGGGCAGGGGTTGGTGGCCATCAGAATCTTGAGCACCTGGAACACAGCAGATAGGAGACAGGTCAGTGGTTCTCCTGAGACTCTTGTCACCCACAGCTCAGCGGGCCTGCTGCCCCCCCCCTCCCTGCCCATCCCAAACGCCAGACATGTGCCAAGATTTCCATGGCAAAGGGGCTGCTCAAGTCAGGGCGTCATGGAGTTTGAATTCAGGACCTGGGCACTGTCCCCGAGTTCTTTCACACACACTACCACTTTGAGTCATCCACACCCACTTCCGGTTTTCTGATAGTTAATCGGAGATAAGATTCTCACAAACTTTCTTTCCCAGGCTTGCTTTGAACCATGATCCTCAGATCTCAGCCTCCTGAGTAGCTAGGATTACAGGCGTGAGCCACTGGTGCCCGGCACCCCAGCAAATGGAGGACTTTTACTCTAGGACCCCAAAGTTGGCCTGAGAAGGATCTCAGGACCAAAGGCTATAGGGAACAATCACTCACACAACCCCCTACTGCAAGTTTAGGCCCAAAGGAGCCAAGTCTAGGACCAGCACGTCAGCAGCCATTTATGGATCACTGGTGGGATAGGAAGGGCTTCCCCATCCCAGCCCCTTCCTACTTCCTGGTCCCCATCCGGGCACCTCAGAGTTAATAACATGTAACAGTGCAAGGGTTGGGCCAGCTCATCCCTTGTCACAGTAACTGTTTTATCTCCATTGAGTGGATTAGAATAATAATAATAAAATGGAGGCTCCCAGAGGGAAGTCCCTAGCCCCAGACCACACAGCCCACCACAGTGGAGTCTGGAGTGGCTCGATCTCTAGTGCTCAGCCACAGTGCTGCTCTGGGTTAGAAAAATATTCCCAACCTCCCTGTCTCCTCTGTTGAGAGACACCCAGGCCTTGGGCAGTGGGGTCTGGAAAGGGACCATTCAGTCTGCTCACCCCTGCAAGCCAAGCCCCGGTCAGCCTCCACAGGTACCCCAGCCTCGTGGCCTCTGGCCACCTGGTTGGGGGCCCCAAGGGTTTCTTCAGAATCATGTTTCCTGTGTTTCTTGCGGTTGGCTTTCTTGTCCTGGGCTTTCTTCCTGAGGGCTGGATCCTCTGCAGCCTCTGAGGGCTCAGTGGGCTCCTCCTTCCACTTTGGCTTCCTATGGGTCTTGTCTTTGGGTTCCTCAGAGCCTGTCCTGAGGAGGAGGAAGTTCAGAATGCTCTTCATCCACCCCTGCTGGGCCCACCCTTGGGCCTTGTCCTTCTTGGAGTCTTCGGAGGGCCTTTGCTCCCTGGCGACCAACTCCTTCATCTCCTCTGGGGCCAGGGCTGCAGCTACAGTGCCCTGGGCCTCTGCAGATAGAGTGAGGCTCTCGGAACATCTGGCCACATCGCTGGCCACCCGGCGAAGCGCCCGCTGGCGGGGGGTGGTGCGCAGGGAGAGGCACTGGCAGGCCACGGCCTCTGAGTCCCTCCGGGGGGCCTGTGACCCGTCCAGAGACCCGGCTCGCCTAGCTGCCGGGGACTTCCTTGGGCCCCTCCGGTCCTCCATTGGGCTACAACCAAAACAGACAGCTCCCTTAGGAAGGCCGGTGAGAACGGCCAAGGCCAGGACCCACGCCCCCTGCCCTGCTGTGAGTAACTGTCCCCTCCCAGGGACAACTGTCCAAGGCTGCCGACATGTTCCCCCAAAGGAGCACAGCGTCATTATCCCCATTTTCTAAAGGAGAAATTCAACTGGACCTCACGGCTGGTCCCTGGAGGACACCATAGCTTCCTGGAGAAATCAAACCCAGCTCTAACCTTCCCTTACTCCACTCACAGGACCTTGACTGTGAGCCCTGAAGAGAACTGGCATTGTTGTAGAGCTGCTGGGATAGACGGATTTGGGTGTGAGCAGCAAGGAACTCAGGTAGCCAGAGCCAGAGGCCTAAGCCCACCCCTCCCGCAGTGTGGGCCTTGGGCAGTGGTGCCCTGAGGCTGGCCGTGTGCTCACCTGAAACAGGCCGAGATCACCCTGTCCACTCCTGGGACAGCTCAGGGCTTCCCACGGCCCTGACTCGGTATCGTTTAGTGGCCTGGGACATTGATTATACATTTGTATCCCATTCTTCGCCTTTACCTACTGATTCATTTCTCTAAAATGTGTCCTCCTAATACATCCACACAAAGCAAAAAAGAAAAATCTATCATTGTGGCCGGCTGAACACCAGTGGCTCACGCCTGTGATCCTAGCCTCTCAGGAGGCTGAGATCTGAGAATCATAGTTCAAAGCCCAGGCAGGAAAGTCTGTGAAACTATCTTCCATTAACCACCAAGAAGCTGGAAGTGGAGCTGTGGCTCAAGTGGTCAGGTACCAGCCTTGAGTGAAAAAGCTAGATAACACCCAGGCCCTAAATTCAAGCCCAGAATCTGTCATTGTAATTCCATATGTGTGGGATACATGGAAACACGAGAATAGCACAAGGAGACATAAAGGTGGCAGGGGCCAACACCATGCCTTCCCTCCTCCCAGCCCCAAGGTGGCGCTACAACCCCAGCTGGCTGTATCAGAGACCCTTGGGTACCACAGCACTGTTGGGTATCAGATGTGGCTGGGCTGGGCTGGCTTCGAACCACAATCCTCAGATCTCAACCTCCCAAGTAGCTAGGATTACAGGCATGAGCCACCGGTACCCCGCTCCTGTACCAAGAAATGATCCTCTATGTTAGAGATACAGTCAGGAGCAAGATGTACGGTGTGTACAAAAACCAGGACGCCTGGTCCTCAAACCAAGCAGGCTGGGGCTCTGAGCAGACATGACAGTATGGCTCCAACCCCTTGCATTGACCCTTCAAAGAAAGGATTTTTTGGGGGGAGAGGGGGTAGATAGAAGAGGAGTGTTTTGGTCTAGGGACTTGAACTCAGGTCCTGGACACTGTTCTTTTTTTTGCTCAAGAATAGCTATCTACCTTTTGTAGATCACTCTACCTTTGTCTGCCCCTAACCTCTGGAATGTTCTGGAAGCTCTTTTCCAGTTCCAGGCCAGGGTGAGTGGTCCTCTTGCCTCTGCAGTGCTCTCTCTGGACAGGTAGAGTCGGATGGTAACATTAGCCGACAAGATTGATATGACCAACCCCTACCTCTGCTGTGTCAACCACCCTGACTTCTTCCTAGATGTCGAAGTCTGAAATTCATCACAGCAAGACTTTCTTTCTTTTTCTTTCTTGTTTTGGCCAATCCTGGGGCTTGAACTCTGGGGCTGGGTGCTGTCCCTGAGCCTCTCTTGCTCAAGGTGAGCGCTCTTCCACTTGACCCACGGCACCACTTCCAGCTTTTTTGAGATGAAAGTCTCATGGAAGTTCCTTGCCCAGGCTGGCTTTGAACCATGATGCTCAGATCTGAGCTTCCTGAGTGGCTGGGATTATAGGCGTGAGCCACTGGCTCCTGACTAAGACTTTCTCTTTCTCCCTACTCTTTCCCTTGTGTGTACAAAGTGCACAGCCACATATGGCCTTGATTCTGGGAGAATCCCACCCAGGGCTAGACCAGAAACCGGGAGAGCGCCCTGGGCGTGCCTTCTTGGCATGGAACCCAGTGCCCAGCGGCACGTTTATCACCTGCACAGAGGTCATTGCTGAGCAAAGTCCAAATGAGGCCAGGATCAGCCAGGTGACGGGCAATCACAGGACGTCTGAGACCTGACATCCTGGTGACACATTTAACAACAACCACCAAGCAAGAGGCAACCTGGGAGCAGGAAGTTCACCTATTTTCCCCAAGCACGTGGCTGTGTTTGGTCCATTTTCTAAACATTGACCTCATCTGTATCGGGTCTCCACCATGCCTCTGACTGGGACCAGACATACGGTTTCCTAGAGAGAGGCCTTGCCCTCCTCCGCCCCGTCCTGCCCGCAGTAGGCACTGCGCCGAGGCCCACCTGCCACCCACCCTCGCGGCAGCTTCCAGGGACAGTATGTGTAGCACACACATGTAGACCCAGTTCACACCTACAGACACACATCACACTCAAGGTAAAAATCCAGTGTTTTCTGTCTCAAGCCTGCCATTTGCCATCTTCCCTGTCTACCTCTGAAGTCCCACGAGAGAGGACGAGGCTAGTGTGCTCCCCACTGTCCTCCACCACCCTGCCCTAGTCAGAGAGACCTCAGTGTTTGTGGGACAGAGAAAGCGCACACAGAGGTGAGCAAACTTGCTGGTTCATGCTGACAGGCTGACAGACAGACAGACAGACAGACAGACAGACAGACAGACAGACAGACAGACAGACAGACACACATACACACTACTGTGACCTGCACAGTCACGTGCCTGTATTTACCCAGCAGAAGATGCCTGCACCCCCTATAAAAAAAAAATGGCCCATGTCCATTGGTCCCGCTGGTAACTCCCCCTGAAGGGGCTAACCTCAGGGTCTAAGCACCCTGTCCTGGGACCCCCTACGATGGTAGAACCCCATTGTAGCAACCCCCCCTCTCCAAATGTAAGTTTTCAAGAGGCTCCCAGGGGTCCAGAGTGGGGGTCAGGGTGGTCAGCCCTGGGCCTGTCCTGCTCCACACCGCCATCCCTGTGCTAGTGAGCATTCAGGACACCCCCTTTCTTTTTTGGGGGGGTCTCACAGAGGCTCCTGTGGAGTGGTAGCCCCTCCTGGTGGCAGGGAGCTGCCATCTTGGATAGGCCCAGGCCTGCGTGAGGTCCTTCGAGCTAGAACAATGCGCTGCGGCAAGTCTGGCTTTTGAGGCTGGGCAGAAATTGGGGGGGGTCACACGAGAGGAGGACCCCTCGCCCCACGTGTCCTCTCTGCTCTGCCTATCACCCCAGTTGCCCAGGCCTGTGGGTGCCGCCGCCGCCGCCGTGTTCTGGTTAGATCCATCCCACCTGGGCACCCGGTCTAGCTGCTGCCCAGGTGCCCATCATTCACTTAATGCTGAGTGGGGTGGGCAGGACTTCCGGCCAGGACTCTGGGCTCAGCATCAGGGCCTCCCCTGCCCCAGCCTCAGGTTCTAGGATCTCCAAGCAGGCTCGTGGCTCCGCAGGGAGTATGGGCTCAGCTTGGGTCAACCCACAGCTCCAAGGAAAGCGGTGGGGCCTGGTCAGCTGCCTGCTCCTCCTTGTCCCCACCAAACAAACTTTCTGTCACCCAGCACCTGTTTTCCAGAAGGTAGGAGCTTTTCGTTGTTTTCTGTTTGGTTGGTGGGATTGTAGATCGGTTAGCTTCGTTTGTTTTGTGAGACAAAGTCTATGTACCCTTGGCTAGCCTTGGACTCTAGCTCCTCCTGCTTCAGCTTCTCCAGTGATGGGATTAAAGGCATGTGTCACCATGCTCAGTGAGACTGTTTTTCATCTTTTCAGAACTCTGACACTCCAAGGCATGAACTGCCCAGTGGTGAGCCTTCAGGTGCTGTGGAGCAGACCCAGCTGGACTCTGGGGATGTGACCCCCAAAGTTGGAGAACCCTAAAAATGATCACTGCTCCTTTCCCTTCCTAACTGAGAGCTGTGTCTCCTCACCATGTCCTCTATCCAAGACCAGGCTCCACTTTCTATGAAGTCTGTATCTCACCCTATAAAACGTTATGGGGAAACCAACCATGGGAGAGGCCCACAGAAGTGAAATTCCCTTGCTCAAGGTAGCAGCTAATGATATGACTGGGACTTGCGTCCAGAGATTTGTAGTCTAAGCTAGCTCAGAATTCCTCATTGAGACGGAGTCACTATATCCTACCCCCTCTTCTCTGAAAATGGGGGGCTGGACTTAGGGTCAGACCCTAAGTCTCTCCTCCCTTCAGGACTTGTAGATGCCTCCCCGCAGGGCTCCAGCCATGGAAGGAATGGGGAACATCACACCAACCTTGGCCCACGGAAGTGGCTCCGGTCCCCGTTCACCTTGGCTCCCGCCTCCAGAGCACGATGCTGTAGTCGCTGCGGGCTGGAAGTTGGAGTTTCTGAGGGTCTTGAGCCCTTTCCTGGAGGAGGCGTTCCTAGCCCTGTTGGTAAGTTTGCTCATGCCTTGAGCAGTTATAGCATATCTGCCAGAACTGAGCTCATCAGCAGCCAATCAAGAGCATCAAGGGCCGGCCACCTGCTCACCTGTCACCGCCCCTCTCGGGGCAGCTTCCCCTGCTCAGGGACTCCAGGGAGGGGCCAGGGAAGAGTTTCAGCTAACAACTTCCTTATTGAACTCAGGTCCCAAGGAGAAACCAATGATCAGAAAACAAGTCCGTGGAGTTGTAAACAAGCCTTCAGGAGAAACACAGGGCAAGGGGGAAGGCAGTCTTGCCACTCTTCACCCTTCGCTCCCTCTGGCGCCCCTGGGATGGGAGAAAGAATGGAAGGTCGTTGATGGGCTACACATGTTTCTGGACCTGTAGACAAAAGGTGAATTTGGAAGCTGTTTCCAAATCTTCCTATTCCTAGGCAGGACCACTGTGAATCTTGAGAGAACATTCTCAGAGGTTTTATAAAGCCAGAGTTTTAAGCCAGGCACCAGTGGCTCACACCTGTAATCCTAGCTACTCAGGAGGCTGAGATCTGAGGATTGTTGTGGTTTGAAGCCAGCCCAGGCAGGAAAGTAGAACACCAAAAGCTGAAAGTAAATCTGTGGCTCAAGTGGTAGAGCACTAGCCTTGAGCAAAAGAGCTCAGGGACAGCGGCCATGCTCCTGAGTTCAAGCCCCACGACCAACATTTTTTTTTGTCAGTAGTAGGGCTTGAACTCTGGGTCTGGGCGCTGTCCCTGAGCTCTTCAGTTCAAGGCGAGTGCTCTACCACTTGAACCATAGCACCACTTCCAGTTTCTGGTGGATAGAGATAAGAGCCTCATAGATTTGCCTGCCCCTGCTGACTTTCAACTGCAATCCTCAGATCTCAGCCTCCTGAGTAGCAAGGATGACAGGCATGAGCCAACAGCGCCTGATTGACCTTTTTTTTTTTTTTTGTCGGTTGTGGGGCTTGAACTCTGGGCCTGGGCTCTGTCCCTCAGCTCTTCAGCTCAAGGCGAGCGCTCTACCACTTGAGCTACAGTGCCACTTCCAGTTTTCTGGTGGTTTATTGGAGATAGTCTCACAGTCTCTCCTGCCCGGGCTGGCTTTGAACCTTGATCCTCAGATCTCAGCCTCCTGAGTAGCTAGGATTACAGGCGTGAGCCACCAGCGCCCGGCTTTGACCATTTTTTTTTAATAAATAAAATTTTCAAAAGCAGGGTGAAGTACAATGCTTTATGCTTATAATCCCAGCAACTCCAAGTACAAGAGCCAATGGAGCTGGGCCTGGTGGTGCATGCCTTTGATTCCAGCTAAATTGAGGCATAGATGGGAGGATCACTGTCTAAGACCAATCCCAGCAAAAATATGAGATGCTATTTGAAGGGGCTAGAGATGCAGCTCAATGGAAACGTGATGACTTAGCAAGTACAAGGCCCCAAGACCAAATCCCAGAAGAAGGAAGGAAGGAAGGAAGGAGTGCCACTTTCCTAAGTCCTGTCTGCTGTGTACTACCAATGCCTGGCCCTACCGTAAGTCTCTGTAAGGGTCCACTATTGTTGTCCAATCATTGTTGCTAGCAGACTTATCAAAGCTGCTTTCATTCTGTCAACAGGTTTGGGACCCAGCTACGTGCCAGACACTGTCTCAGCATTGAATTTTGAGAACTGGTTAATCTAAAAGGTGACCTAGACTTCTAACAATGATTAAATCTTATTCCCTAGCTTTCATTTATGTAGTGAAGGTGGACTGTGTTAAACACTTCCTCTAGGCCCCGCGTGGGCTGGGCTGGGACAGGCTGGGGCTCATCAGCACTCAGAGGCCAGCAGCCTCAGCTCAGCCCTGGTGCAGCCCACAGAAAGACACAGAAAATCAAAGAGCAAGTGGAGGGGCGTGGGAGCCTGCACACCCCTGCACCATGGCCAGCCGTACCCCTCCCCTGGTACTTAAAGGGGTGAGTCACCTGTACCTCCTGCTTTCAGGGCTCCAAAGGGGTGACCCAGCTCTGTCCTTAATGCCTGTCCAAGACCATGTCTTGGGCTCAGGACCTAGAGTCAGACTGAGGCAGCTTGCTGATAGGGACCAAGGCTAGATAAGAACCAAAGAACTAGCCAAGTGCTGGTGGTTCATATCTGTAATGCTACCCAATCAGGAGGCTGAGACCTGAGGATCATAGTTGGAAGCCAGCCTGGGCAGGAAAGTCTATGAGACTCTTTTTTTTTTTTTTTTAGGTCGGGTCGTGGGGCCTGAACTCTGGGCCTGGGCGCTGTCCCTCAGCCCTTCAGCTGAAGGCCAGTGCTCTACCACTTGAGCCACAGCACCACTTCCGGTTTTCTGGTGGTTTATTGGAGATAGGAGTTTCACGGTCTCTCCTGCCCGGGCTGGCTTTGAACTGCGATCCTCAGATTTCAGCCTCCTGAGTAGCGAGGCTTACAGGCGTGAGCCACCAGCGCCCGGCTAAGTCTATGAGACTCTCACCTTCAATTAACCACCAAAAAGCCAGAAGTGAAGCTGTGGCTAAAGTGGTAGAGCCTTGAGAGAAAAAGCTAAGGGACAGTGCCTAGGCCTTGAGTTCAAGCCCCAGTACCAGCATACAAGAAAGGAAGAACAGGTCTAGGAATGTGGTTTAGTGGTAGAGTGCTTGCCCAGCTTGTGTGAAGCCCTGGGTTCCATTCCTCAGTACCACATAAACAGAAAAAGGCAGAAGTGGTGCTGTGGCTCAAGTGGTAGAGTGTTAGCCTTGAGCACAGAGAAGCTCAGGGACAGTGCCCAGGCCCTGAGTTCAAGCCCCAGGACTGGAATAAAAGAAAAAAAAGAAAAAGACCCAGAACCCATTTTAAAAGTATGAAGATAGCCAGGCGTCAGTGTTCACACCTGTAAATCCTAGCTACTCAGGAGGCTGAGATCTGAAGATCATGGTTCAAAGCCAGCCCAGGCAGGAAAGTCCATGACACTCATATCTCCAATTAACCACCAGAAAACCAGAAGTGGTGCTGTGGTTCAAGTGGTAGAATGCTAGCCTTGAGCTGAAGAGCTGAGGGACAGCGAGCACCCAGGCCCAGAGTTCAAGCCCCATAACCAACAACAACAACAACAAAGAAAAAGTATGAAGAACTTCAGGACAGATAAGAAAAGACATAAATGAAGCTCAGGACCTTTCCAAGTTCTGGGCCAGGCCATCGGGCCAGGAAGGGGCCTCTGCTGGGGACATTCCAGCCAAGTGCTGGGGGGGGGGAGGGCTGAGGAGTGGGACCGAGAGACTGAGAGAGCATATTTTGTGAAAATTTTATTTAAGCATAAGATATCGGGGGGCTAGGGTGACCCCCTCTGTGTGGAAAAGAAGTATGCTGATGAGCAAGGAAGGATTCGCCTCACCAGCAGTTCCAAGGAACAAAGCGAAGAAAACATTTCCCCGGGGAAATCCTGGCTTCCCAGAAATCTATCCCCATCCTGACAAAAGGGCTTTATGTTGAGAGATGGGCAATGACTTCAGAGCAAAGAGCAAATCAATCGCCACACTCTCCACCAGAGCCACACCCTCTGTCCAGAACCCACTGGTTCAGGGTCCAGCCCAGCCACCTGGAAATAACTCCTCCTGTCTCTCTTCTCCGAAAGAACAGCGACCGTCCTCTTGTTCAGGGCCTTGTCAAGGAGCCAGGCGCACCTGTCTCCTGTCCCGAAGATCTTTTTGAATATCCTTTCAGTTGTACAAAATGAATTTAGATAATCTGCCTGAAGTGTCCATCCACTCCCCATCCAGGTTGCCTGTCTTCCTGGCAGTCCCTCTGGTGGCTTCCTGTGGCTCCCAGAATCTTCTGTCCCAGAATCTTCTGTGGGTCCTGGTTGTCCAGACAGGGACAGAAAAGCCTGGCTTTGATCCGGGGCAGAGCAACTCTGCTGCTCACCACCAGAGGGTGTGCTGATCCTGTAACAATAACCGCCACTTACTTGCAAAATGCTCGCCTTATATGCAGCCCTGTGCTAAGAGCTATTATACATATTATTTACCTTAATAAACCCTTAGGGTGATATTTATAAAGTATAGATGGCTATTGTGCAGATCAAGAGTCAAAAAGATGTAAAAGATTTCAGTAATGATGCTCGTACATGGAAGTCAGCTGTGTCAGCCAGGTAGGTGGCACATGCCTGTAACACTAGCACTTGGAAAGCTGAGGCATGAGGAGGATGAGTTTGAGACCAGCCTGGGCTATATAATATCAGGCCCAAACATAAAACAACAACAACAACCAAAAACCAGCGCCAGGCGCCGGTGGCTCACATCTGTAATCCTAGCTCCTCAGGAGGCTGAGATCTGAGGATCACGGTTCAAAACCAGCCCAAGCAGGAAAGTCTATGAGACTCCAATTAACCACCAGAAAACCAGAAGTGGCGCTGTGGCTCAAAAGGTAGAGCTCTCGCCTTATGCTGAAGAGCTCAGGGACAGTGCCCAGGCCCAGAGTTCAAGCCCCATGACTGACAAAAAAAAAAAAAATCCCTGCCAATCAATCTCCTATGACCCATGATACTTCTGGACCTCGGTTTTACCAACTGTACAATGGGAGTGAACGATATTATAGCAGGCTCTTAGAAGCTGCTCTTGCTAAAAAGCAAAGATGTCTCTGGAGGGCTACACAGTAACTAAAAGCAAGATGGAGGCCTGTCTCCTTTGTCTGCAGAGTTTGCGTATGACTCCTGCTCAACGCTACCCAGAGGCAGATGAGTCTGTGAAGAAGTGTTTGTCTAAAAACCAGTGCTACCTAACCCACTCATCCCTCTGCAAGGCTGAGGGAGACAATTTACTAGCAGCTTGCACCATGTCCCCCGTGCCTGAAAGTCTAATCCTAGGCCAGCCATTCCAGAGAAGCAGAGCCTCACAGCCAATCCCCCACTATGAGAACCATCCCTCCCCAGACAGAAGCAAACGTCTCATGAAAACTGGATTGGGGGCTGGAAAGTTGGCTCAGTGGTAGAGTGCTTGCCTCATATGCATGAGGCTCTGGGTTCGATTCCTCAGCACCACATAAGCAGAAAAAACCGGAAGTGGTGCTGTGGCTCAAGTGGTAGGGCGCTAGTCTTGAGCTGAGTTGCTGAGGGACAGCGCCCAGGCCCAGAGTTCAGCCCCTACAACCGACAAAAACAAAACAAAACAAAAAGTTGGATTGGCCTCTCAGGCAGCAAGGGCTTCTGCACCTTACAATACCAGGACTGAGGGAGTATTCAACCTGACCAGAGACTAATCAAGACTGATCACACAGACCTCAACTCCTGCCCTCATCTCCCTCCAGTTGAACCCAAAGCCCAGGGCAGCACCCCAAAGACAGACTTGGGGGTCACTGAATGCTTCTGTCTGTTCTTTCCAACATTGCCATGTTTGAATAAATCTCCCTACCCTTCACCACTACCAGTCTGTGTGTGTGTGTGTGTGTGTGTGTGTGTGTGTGTGTGTGTGTGCTGGAATGGAGGCTGGTCTTATTTTTATTTTGTGCTGGTACTGGGGCTTTAACTCAGGGCCTAGACCCTGTCCCTGAGCATATTTTTGCTCAAGACTAGTGCTCTACCTCTTGAACCACACAACCATTTCCAGCTTTTTGGTGGTTTATTGGAGATAAGAGTCTAACAGATGTTGCTGCCTGGACTGGCTTTGAACTGCAGCCCTCAGATCTCAGCCTCCTGAGTAGCTAGGATTACAGGCATGAGTCACTGGCACCTGGCTGCTACTGGTCAAGTCTGTTGGGATTCCCAGATCTGGAGCTTTTGCCCAGAAACTCCAGCAGCAATAGCAACCATACATGGGGACACAGGTCTTCATACACAAGGACAAAGGGCATTCATGAGGGAACAAGGCATTCACACCGAGGCCATGGACTTGATGCATGTGGCTGTAGAATCTCTGCAGAGAACACAGGAGCTTTGTGCATGGGGACATCTAATGTTCATGGATGGGGATATGAAACCTTCATCAGTGGGGATGTACAGCCTTCGTACCTAAGGGCATAATGGCGTCCCACGTGGAGATATAGACCTTCACACATGGCCCTGGTGAGGTGGCCTCAATCATTCCATCCCCACTTCCATCAAGGATGCCTTTCTCTACCTCAGAGGCTGGACAGCTCACAGGCCCATTTCCCAGACACCTTTGCAGCTAGAGTTTCAGACCTGACCCAGGATTTGTGACGGAGCAAAGTCAGGAAGGTGTGTTTGCACATGCCACTCTCCACCTGCGGTGGGGTGGGGGCCTCCATGGCTCCATACTGGCTGCATCATGGCCGGGGCGAGGTGTCCCAGCTCCCTCCTGGGACCCCATCTGGAACCCCGTCCCTCTAACCCTTCCAGTAACTTTGTCAGCCCCGGACTCCTTCCCGCTGAGATTGCCTGGAACACTTTCTACTTCTTGAAGCTGAACCAACTCACAAACAAGCTGTATCACCACGGAGCCACAGAGATAAGAGAAAGAAAAGCTCAGATACAGGAGCCCAGTCCTGCCTGAGTCACGCTTGTTATGGTTTTCCTGAGAGCATGAATCACAGGCCTGGGCTCTGGAAAGCACCTTGGGAATGAAGGGAAAAAAAAATCAGTTAATCCACAGAATCACATAGAGAGGGAAAGAAAACAATCACATCACCCACCCAGAGGGCTGCTGGTCATTCGAATGCAGAAACACCAGCTCAGCCAAGCAGTGTCCGGGTGATTGGGGTTCACAGTTATAGCTCATATGACACCCCATCCGATCTCACTTCACCTCCCTGCTCCTCTGCCATCTGCTCTGGACAGAGAACACACACACACACACACACACACACACACACACACCACCCAGTGCGGAGGTAAATTCATGGTTGGTGGTTGGTATCTGCTGGAGAAATTCCAGAGAGTGACTTCTGTTGTCTGCTCCTGGCTTATGGGCAGGTGCATCGATTGTCATGATCATGGGAGCTGATCCAGCTGGGTTACGAGCTCCTCCCCTGTGCCAGGGGCAGATGGCCATGCTGGAGGACGGGAGAAGGACAGGGGTCCCTTCCAGAAGTCACCAAAAATGGGTGCTGGGCTGGCACCAACACTACCCATCGCCAGTCTCTCTGGAGGCTGCCGCATTCCTGTGAAGACCCACATTTCAAGGTCAGCTGCCCCGTGGGGAACAGAACGGCAGCACCCCGGGTTAACTTATCAAAGCCACACGCATCAAGAAGCCTTGACAGGCTGGACCGGGGCGGGAGGGATTTTCATAAGAAGTTGGGAGAATAGAGAGGCAGCGAGTTCATTTGGGGAGTCCTGCCCCCACTTCTCCACTGCTAACGCCACCCCCTGGAGGTGGTGAACTTCCTGACACTGGTGATCAAGCAGGGCTGACAGAGCTCTCAGTTGAAGAATGCTTCCAAGGAGGCAAGTGCTACCTGCTCACACCAGCGCTAAGAAAGAGGTTTTGCCCCACCTGCCGGGCTAGCCTTAAACTGCAGGCCTCTCCTCTATGAAGAAGTCTGGGCTTGTTCTCCAGAATTTCACCTCCTCCCACCTTCTCCCAGCCACTCAAAGATCAGGAGACCCAGGGCTCCCCAATTCCAGATCTTCCCCCTCCAAAAGGGAGGGAGAGAGGGGTCAGAAACTGCAAGGATTCTGGGAAGAGACACTCCCCAGTGTGCAATATGAATATTTTGATTAGTGCTGGGAATGTGGCTCAGTGGTAGAGTGCTTGTCTGGCATGCATGAAGCCCCAGATTCGATTCCTCAGTACCACATATACAAAAAAAAAAAAAAAAGGCCAGAAGTGGTGCTGTGGCTCAAATGGTAGAGTGCTAGCCTTGTGCAAAGCAGCTCAGGGACGGTGCCCAGGCCGAGTTCAAGCCCCAGGACTGGCAAAAAACAAAAGACTGTGATTAAAACATTTCTTAAAGCAGCAGATTCTGGTTTCAGAACACTCCACTTTAAAACTCCCCGTCCAGATTTGGGGGCTATGCCAGTGGCAGCTTAGTTCAGAGCTGCACACTGACTAACAAGCACAGGGGCTGCTGACACCCCCACATCTGAGACAGAGATTCTGAGTCATGAGGACACCTCATGTGCCAGCAGAGGCTGGCTGGTCGAGAGCACCAGCACTTCCTGTAATGCGTTCCTGTGTGTTTCTATGAGACCCCCCCCCAATTTTCTCTCTAATACTCAAGCCACACCTACAGCCCTGCTTTTTTTTTTTTGCTTGTATTTTGGAGATAGAATTTCGTGGACTTCTCTGCCCAGACTGACTTCAAACTTTAGTTTTCTGGGTCTCAGCCTTCTGAGTAGCTTAGATTACAGGCACGAGACACCAGAACCTGGCTAATAGGAGACTTTCAAGAGAACACTTGAACAGAAAGTATGGATTCTAAAAGGGGTGGAGGCGGCCAGGGAAAGAAGCAAAGAAAGGCTGTGCTGTGGTTTAGACATGAAATGTCCCCAAAAGGCCCGGATGGAAAAGACTCAGTGCACAGCATGCCATTGTTGGCAGGCAGCAGGAACTTTTTAAGAGGTAGGATCAGAGGCAGGAGAGATCAGGGAAAATGAGACAGCTCCAGAACCAGCACACACACACACACACACACACACACACACACACACACACAGCCTAGGTTGGTGTCAAAAGCTGAAGAGGACAGGTGTTGGGAAGTGGGCTTATAAGTGACAGGTATATATACTTTCTCACAGAGAAAATATAAAAACTGCTTCTGTAATGAACATGTTCAGTATTCCCCATATAGTATCTTACCACCATTTACATAACATTTGCATTGTATGAGGAAATGTAAAGTCTACAGGGCTGTGTGCATGGGTTTATGTAAATTCCACTCATTTTACCTGAGCATTGAGCACACCCAGTCTCTATCCACAGGGAGTCCTCTGTGTGTATATACACACACACACACACACACACACACACACACACACACATATATGGGATAGTATATTTCACTAGCATTTGTACAAAAGAACTCTCAAAGCTGGGCACCGGTGGCTCACGCCTGTAATCCTAGCTACTCAGAAGGCTGACATCTGAGGATCACGGTTCAAAGCCAGCCCAGGCAAGAAAGTCTGTGAAACTCTTATCTCCAATAAACCACTAGAAAACTGGAAGTGGTGCTGTGGCTCAAGCAGTAGAGCGCTTGCCTTGATCTTAAGATCGCAGGGACAGTGCCCAAGCCCAGAGTTCAAGCCCCATGACCAACCAAAAAAAAAAAAAAAAAGAACTCTCAAAATATAAGCAATAAACAGAATTCAGGATAAGAAAATAAAAGCAGGAGTTTCACTGTAAGCCAGGGCTGGTGGCTCACACCTGTGACCCTAGCTACTCAGGAGGCAGAGATTGGGAGACTTGAAGTTCAAGGCAGGCTGGGGGAAAAGATCATGATATCCTTCCTCCCCCCCCTCTTAACTAATATATGGTGGTGTTCTGAATCTATCATCCCCAATGCACAGGAAGGGTAAATAGGAGGATCAAGGTCCAGGCCTGCCCTGGAAAAAGCACAAGACCCTATCCCAATAACTAAAGCACAAAGGGGCTGAGGGTGGGGCTCGATGGCAGAGAATCTGTGGAGAAAGTATGAAGACTTTTCAATCCCAGTACTGCCCCCCAAGTTTTCACTGTAAATCTTTTTTATAGTGTTATAATTTTTTTGGGGGGGTCCGGTTGTGGGGCCTGAACTCTGGGTCTGGGTGCTGTCCCTCAGCTCTTCAGCTCAAGGCTAGCGCTCTACCACTTGAGCCACAGTGCCACTTCTGGCTTTTTTTCTTTTTGCTTATGTGGTGCTGAGGAATCGAACCCAGGGCCTCAGGCATACAAGGCAAGCGCTCTACCACTGAGCCACCTTCCCAGCCCCAAACTTTTTTTTTTTTTTAATGAAAAGCAGGTTTCAAAGTTTGTTCCTTGTCAGCTAGCCACGACTAAATGACAGGACAAAAAAAGGTGGGGAAACTTCCCTAGGCAGGAAAGGATATGTAATGTTGACAAATTTAGAAGTTAAAGTGAGCAGGGTGAGTGGAATTCCCCCCTTCATAAAAGAAATATTCACAAGTGTTTCATGCTCAGCAAAACAACAGTATTTATTTCATCTTTTAAATGAGTGTCTTAAATAACCTTTTTCCTATGGAGAACTCAAGATGCACACATAAAACTTCAAGTAACAGTAAACGTCCTTAATACTTACAATTCCTTTCACAGGGTAGGGGAGTAACTAAGAGGAAGATAAAAAAAATAATGAACAGGAAACAATGAAGGAAAACGAGCCAGGGGAGGGTTTAGGACCCCCGGCTGAGCTGGCCATGTGGAGGGGGTGTCTGTGGGCCTGGTTGAACTGGAACATTAGATGGGGGCCCTTCTGATTTTCCAGAAAGGGGAAGAGCCGGACATGCGTGGGAAGGAGGCGCTGGCACTGCAGATCTGGACACGGGTAACAAGCATGGGGCTCACAAGCATGGGGCTCACGGATCACGGAGAGGCTCAGGAGAAAGCTCCTGATTCCAGAATGTTGTGCCATTCCAGGAAGGAAAGGCTCCAGCTTCCCACCACAGATGACGATTTTGTGGGCACTGGGCCTCCCAGCTTCTGGATTATTCTCCACATCTCTCAACTGCCTGCTGTAGACAAACAGCCCAGGAGTCCGCCATTCAACAAAGCCACATGGACGACAATGAGGGGGAGAGAAGGAGGTGTGCCGTCTTCCTCGCTTCCATTTGTGGGTCTCAGAAGGCAGGAGGAAAACAGAACTGGACACTTGACTTCCCTTTTTATAGCAAATGGTTGTTCCAGAAAAAGCGGAGCATCACCTGAACCCTTCTATAGACAAGTAAGACAACATGAGCCAGGGCCTCTCTGCCTTCCTGCTGGAGATCCTGTTGGGAAAACAGAGGGGTTCGCTCCTGGAGGGTTTTCCTCAGTCACCTTTCTGTTGAGTCCTTCCCTGTGCACCTTCACTGTCCTCAGACTCCCTTTCTTCCAGTTCTTTATCCCAAACACCACCCTGACCACAATGAACTCTGCACTTCTGCTGAGTAACCAGAAGTCTTACCTCTTGGACCATCCTGTGGTGGATGCTGTCCCCAATGTACCTCAGCTGCATGGCAAACTTCCGGATTGTTTCCTCTTGGGGAGTGTTCTGGCCTGTGCTGTTCTCCTTGGACTGAGACAGTGGATTGTGATCTGCATTGATTTAAAAAACATATATATTTCATTAGGGAGGGGTATGGTGGTACACAGCTGTAATCCCTGACTTTGAGGAGGTAGAGAGCGGAGGACTGTGGTCCAAGACAAACCGAAGAAAAAGCAAGAGACCCAAACTGAAAAACAAACTGTGGCTCAAGTGGTACAAAAGGAGCCTAGAATTCAAACTCCAGTGCCACCAACGGAAAACTGAAATATCTAAGTTGTTCCAAACAACTTGTTCTTAAAAGCTTTCAGAGACCAGGGGCTGGTGTAATCCTAGCTCACACCTGTAATCCCAGCTACTTAGGAGGCTGAGATCTTAGGATAACAGTTCAAAGCCAGCCTGGGCAAGGAAAGTCCATTAGACTCATATCCAATTAACCGCCAAAAAACAGGAAGTGTCTCAATTAGTAGAGCACATGCCTTTGAGCTGAAGCGCTAAGGGACAGCGCCCAGGCCCAGTAATTCAAGCCCCAAGACCAACAACAACAACAAAAAAAGTTTTCAGTAATTTCATCACAATTTTGTGATTTAATTTTTCAAGTTAAAATTTCAAAGCAATTTTTCAAATTAAAATGAAATAGAACGTAAAACTCAGTTTCTCGATGCCAACAGCCACCTTGGTGCTCAGTGTGTGGTAGTAGTAGTTGTTTCACTGAATATGCTCGACCAGATTTTTGCATTTTCCCAATTAGTGTTTTACCCAGTGTCTTTGAATGAGGGTTCCAAACTTTGCTTCCACCAACTACTGAGTGTTCTGAACCAGCACTGTGTGCAAACTACCTGCTAGGTGCTTTAAAGAACTAACTTCTAGCCAGGCTTGGTGGCTCACACCTGTAATCCTAGCTACTCTGGAGGCTGAGATCTGAGGATGGGCAAGAAGCAAGGACGGGGGGGTGGGGGGGGAGGCAAAGAGTAAACCCCCTTCCAAAGGAGAAACAGCTGAATTCTACATTGACGTGTTCCATTCATGCCCCGTCCTTCGTCCTGTCCCCCAGCAGGGCTGGGAGGGGCCTCCTCTTCCATCTAACTACCCCAGTGCCCCCCGCCCCGACTTGCCAATTGCCCTGGCTTCCTGCAATCCTCTGCGTCCGTCCCCAGGCCCCTGCCCATCTCCCCGACTCTTCTTGGAAAAAGCTGTTTTCCATTCCCGTACAGAAGTGTGTGGGGTTTGTTTTGCTCTGCCGGAGTTCTGTTTATAGGTGCACATTTTACCCAAAGCAGCAAAGGTAAATCTCAGCGTCGGCCGTCGAGTGGCTCGCGATCGCGTTTTCAGTGTGCCGGCGTCCTAGACCCCGTCAGAGCCAGTCGGAGTCGGAAGCCGAATCTCAACAATCGGCTTGCTTAGAGGCAAACCCTTCAGGGTTTTCCTAAGGTTCCTCGTCAGAGATCCACCCGGGTTCTCCGAGCGGCCGCCGGCACCTTGGCGGGGTGCGCACCTCGCTCCGAGGCTCCAATCTAAGCCGTTGGGGACCCGGGGTTCGCGCGCTCGGCCCGCGGTGTGGGCGTGGCGACCACGTGGTTCTCAATGACCAATGGGAGGCGCGCTCTGCAGAGTGAGTGGGCGTGTCGGCCACGTGGGAAGCAGTGGCCAATGGGAGGCTTGCGCGCGGACCGCGGGCTCCAGTGGCCGGGCGCTTCGGGTCCTTGTCTTCAGCCTGACGCGGGAAGCCCGAGGCCGCTGTCCGCGGTACAGGCCCGGTCTTACGCCGGACTGGACTGAGTTTCCCTGTCTTTGGGGCTCTGGACCCCACAGTATGCATACAGCTCCTGACCCCCTCCGAGTGTCCTCCGCGAAATGAGCACCCCCTGTAAGCCCTCCGGACTAAAATACCTGTATGTGGACAGTTAAGTGTAAAATGTCCGGCTTCTGGGCATAAAACGAGCAGGCAGGTTCGGTTGTTGGCTGTTACTCTGCATGAAGCGTCACCCATCCTTCGCCCCGCCTCTGCTTTCCCGGTGAAAGTGTAATTAGACGAGCATTTTAGGTAAATGAGCTCACCAGCAAGCTCTGGACCAAGCGGCACACGGACCGGGCAAAGGCTTGGTGGCCTTAACACATAAGTTCTAACCGGTGCTGGTGGCTCATGCCTGTCACCCTGGGAGCTACTCAGGAGGCTGAGACCTGAGGATTGCAGTTCAAAGCCTCCTGGGACAGGGAAGGCCAAGAAAGAGCTTGGACTCAAGGCTCGCTTGGCTTTTTCGTGCACAACTGATGATCTACCACTTGGGCCATGCCTCTATTTCCTACCTTTTTGCTGGTTAACTGCCCCAAGTGGCTTTGAACAGTGAACCTCAAATCTCATTCTCCTGAGTGGCTAGGAATATAGAGATGATCACCAGTGAGCCTGGCTCTGCTAGCCAAGTTATTTTTAGGATAGGGTCTTCCTTCCAGCACCGGTGCTGCCTAACCAACCATCTACCCACTTTTTTAGGATTCTTACCATAGCTAGGATCACAAGCATGTGCCACTATGTACAACTTCTCTTCTAAGCCGACCTGGCAACATGATCCTCCCCACCTCAGCCCCCCCAGGTAGCCTGGGAAGACAGCTACACCCCACTGCACCCAGCTATGGATCTCTTGAATTTCCTGCTAGGGCTACCCTGGTATGGCTGTCTATACCTAAAATTACTGACAGGAGCCACTACTGGCTGGCCAGTTTTAAATTTATCACTAATAAGTGATAGATTTATCACTAATTTTCAAATAATACAGTTAATACCCAATTAGTTTTGTCATCAATACAAAAAACAACACATGCTATGTGTTAGCATTATCTCCACCTCTGGTCCTTAACTCCCATCTAGGGAGAAGTTCTAGAAATAAAGCTGGCCACTTCTACTCTCCGCCCAGACCTACCTTACTACTAGTCCAGAGCTACCCACCTGAATTGCAGCAGACACCCTGGGGAGATATGGCCCCCTCTAATAAACCTGAAAATAACCTTTCTCCTGTGCCTGCCTGCCTCGAGCAGCCAGGATGGATCCTAACACTATGTCAAATATCTATGTTATGTGATGCTTACCTGAGTTCCTGGACATGGCCGAGTGAGGCTGGGAGCTGACAAGTTGAGTCATGTAAGCCTTCTGAAAACTGTATTTCGCCCACAGCGATTTGCAACAATGTGTTACTTTGAGAGACAGATTCAAAACATCTTTAGGTTCGTAAACAGTGTCTTTGTGTTTTTCCTTCTTCATGTGTTTTCCCTGTTGGAAAAATGTAATTTTAAGAAACTGTCCCCAGTACCTCTATTAATATTTGGTAAAGTCGGGGAAAAATAGTGATAAATTTGAGGCAAATTGGGGGTGGGGGAACCATTGCCTGCAGCAGGGGACAGAGCTTAAGCTTTGTTAAAACACTGTTAAATCACTGCTGACGCTAAACATAAGCATTTGCTGTAAGGACCCATTTAGTATGTTTTTTTTTCCTTTAAATAAGCTGGTAGGGCTGGGGTAATTTGACTCCTCTAAGAGGCAGCTATTAGACCCTCCCCTAGTAGCCCAGGTGCCTGAGTGAAGGACTGTCAGGCAGTCAGCGGGACCCATGCCAGCCAGCTGCTTTAAACACTTAACTAAACACCTGAAGGAAGCCACAGAGCACCAACAGCTACTTGCTACCTAAGCACAAACTCTGGCTTGGAAAGGTACTGCTATGAGTGTTTCAAACAGATTACAAAGGATTCTGTGTCATCTTAAGCTTCAGTGATGTCTAGATGACCCCGCAGCCATTCATACCCAAACCAGAAGGAGAGCACTTCCCCTGGAGGCACATCAGGCCTGTGTCTGGTGCAGCTCTTCATTTGCATGAAGGACTGCTGTAATTGGTGCAAATTCAGTCCCTCACCTGTTGGTACTGGGATTTGAAATTAGGGCTTTCTGCTTGTTAGGCAGGTACATTATCACTTGAGCCACACACCCAGCCTTGCTTCCTCATTTACATGAGAGACAGTGCAGTGATGGGTACAGACTCAGACTTTTATTTACAGGAGGGTCTGCTATGATGGGTGCAAGTGCAGTCCCTCATTTGCATGAGGGACTGTGGTGTTATTGGTGCAAACATCCTTCATTTGCATCAGTCTTCTATGATTGGTGTAAACAGCCTTGCCACACCCCCTTTCTATTTTAGTAGGCTGTTTGCCTCAGCTGTCAGTCAGCTTGAAGACACATTGCTTCCTTGCCTCCTGGTGTTGCAATGTCAGGTCCAGTACTGGTAAATAAATCCAGGGTCTAGACTGTGATAAACAAGTATCCTTTTACTTGAGCCATACCCACAAACCTTTTTATTTTTATTTTTATTTATTTTTTGGTCGGTCATGGGGCTTGAACTCTGGGCCTGGGCACTGTCCCTCAGCTCTTCAGCTCAAGGCGAGCGCTCTACCGCTTGAGCTACAGCGCCACTTCCGGTTTTCTGGTGGTTTATTGGAGATAGGAGTCTCACGGTCTTTCCTGCCCGGGCTGGCTTTGAACCGAGATCCTCAGATCTCAGCCTCCTGAGTAGCTAGGATTACAGGCGTGAGCCACCAGCGCCCGGCTCCACAAACCTTTTTAAATCATTTTTTCTTTCGTGTGTGTGTGTGTGTGTGTGTGTGTGTGTGTGTGTGTGTACTGGGGCTTAAATCCAGGGTCTGGCTTAAATTCACTCTGGCTTCGAGCTGTGATCCTCAGATCTCAGCCTTCTATGTAGTTAAGATTACTGGCATGAGCCGCCAGCCCTGGGCTTGATTTTTCTTCTTGAGATAGACTATTACTAACTTTTTGCCCAGTCCTCTTGCCTCCAGCTGCTGAGTAGCTAGTTAGGATTACTGCTTGTGCAGCACACGCAGCATCCTGCTTACCTTTTGTCTTCATCAGGGCCCTGAGCAGGTAACACAAAGAGGAGAAGGGTTTGGCAGAAATGGCAGCCAAGCAATGGCAGTGGCAGAGATGGTGGTTACAGTGACAGTGGTGGAGGTGACAGCACGAGAGGGATGAGAGGCAGCTGAAGAGTTTCAGAAAGTGGGTTGGGCAAAAATACCAGGGAGCAGAGGCAGCAGGGATAACATCCCTGGTCAGAAGAGGTGAGCAGGGAGAGAGGGTGGCCAGCTGAGGCAGAAGAAAGATCTGAGGTTGTTAATGAACCAGAACAGCTTCAGGCCTCCAGACACCCTAGAACTGTGACAATTGTTAATTGCAGGATTGAGGTCCCAGCACCCAAGGCCTATTTGAGAGCTGCAATGCTAGATGACATCCCCTTACTTCTGCTTGCTACTGCCTGCTGCCCGAAGCCAAGGACTGCAATAGTTGCCAAGTGCTGGGGCTGGGGCGACTGGTGGATACAGCTAGAGCAGGAACCCTGGGTTCTCATAAGTCAAAAAAAATCTGGAGCAAAGCCGGGCGCCAGTGGCTCATACCTGTAATCCTAGCTACTCAGGAGGCTGACATCTGAGGATCACGGTTCAAAGCCAGCCCGGGCAGGAAAGTCTGTGAGACTCTTATCTCCAATAAACCACTAGAAAACTGGAAGTGGTGCTGTGGCTCAAGTGGTAGAGGGCTCGCCTTGAGCTGAAGAGCACAGGGACAGCGCCCAAGCCCAGAGTTCAAGCCTCATGACCGACCAAAACAAAGAAAAAAAAAATCTGGGGCAATAGGCCCACAGCAATAGGCTCAGGGTCTGGAGCTGTAAGCCTCTGGACTTGATTGCTATCAAATGTGTCCCATTTAGTACATGCGGCACATTGAGCAGGAGGAAGCCTGGGCTCTTGATCGACTTTTCTGAATATACCTACTTGCCAATCTATCTTCTTTTTTATTTTGGATGGTGGTGTGGCTTCAGTCCTAGGGCTTGAACTCAAGTCCAGGGTGCTGTCCCTGAGCTTATTTTGCTCAAGGCAAGCACTCCACCACTTGAGCCACAGCTCTACTTCTGGCCTTTTGAATTTTTATTTTTGGTGGTTAATTGGAGATGAGTCTCACAGACTTTCCTGCCCAAGCTAGCTTTGAACTATGATCCTCAGATCTCAGCCTCCTGAGTAGCTAGTATTACAGACTAAGCCACTGGCACCCACCTGTTTTTGCTTTGTTTTTGAGGTAAGAGTCTCAAAGGGGCTGGATGTATAGCTCAAAGCACAAAGACCCCAAGTTCAAACCCCAGTACTGCAGGGGGAAGGGGAGAGAGGCAGAGGAGGGAGGGGGGAAGGAAGGGAAGGTGGGAAGAAGAGGGAGGGGGAGAGAGAGAGAGGGTCTCACTTTGTCCAAGCTGGCTTTGAACTAGAGATCCTCCTGCCTCTGTCTCCCAGGTATTTGAGATGATACCTGTGAACCACCATGTCAAGTTGATAAAATGGATGGTGAATATTTCTAGTTTTTGAAAATTTGGGGAAAGGAAAGGGGTATGATTGGAACAAGAAAGGTAAGAGACATTTAGGGTTTCCTGTGGTAGCTCAGAGGATGACCAGATTGTTTATAAGCCTCAAGCTCACTGGTTCAAATTCTAGTTCGATAAACATCTATAGGGGGGGTGTCTTTGACTTCATTTTCAGTTATAGTTATTAAAACTCAGAGAGGGCTGGGAATGTGGCTTAGTGGTAGAGTGTTTACATAGCATACATGAAGCCCTGGGTTTGATTCCTCAGTACCACATAAACAGAAACAGCCAGAAGTGGTGCTCAGGCCCAAGTGGTAAAGTGCTAGCTCAGGGATAGTGCCCAGGCCTGAGTTCAAGCCCCAGGACTAGAAAAAAAAATCCCAGAGAAAGTGACAAAACCCTTACTCATATTCTCAGTATTAGTTCACTCATAAGAAGGAAGCGTTGGCCCAGGGCAGGCAGAGAGTGAGTAGAAGCCAGGAACAAGAATGTTGAGAGATAAACATGCTATCGGCTTACACAGGCCTCCCCGGAGCCCAGGGCAAGAGGACTCTGTGTCTCAGTGCTCCCCGCCAACTCCCTTCCCCACTTCTGCTTAAAGAGGTTAATTTCATTCTGGAATCTCAAGCCCAGCATCTGTCTACTTCTAAAGAGTCAGTTTTGAGATGAATTATCTGGCATGGGGGGGAGAGAGCCTTCCCCTTCATCATCCCAAAAGGATGTGTTTATAGATTACTCTTCTAGCTCTTATCAGAAAAATAGTGTTTTTCTTTAATATTCTTTATTGATTCAATTTGAGGCAGGATTTCATGATGTAGCCCTGGCTGACCTTGAACTCACGATTCTCCTGCCTCCACTTGAGTGCTGAGATCTGTGCCACCCTGCCTGAGTCCCCCCAAGTAGTAGTCTTCTCCTTAGTCATTCTTTTCTTTCTCTCTAACATTCAAAATACACCCGCTTGTCCATTCCCTTTCCAAAGAAGATAGAATACCTAAGGAAAATTCTGAAACCGTGATACAAAGTTTAATATTTTTCAAAGGATTTATAAATCCTTTTTCAAAGGTTTTACTTTCCTCTTTGAGTAAACGAACCTTCATCTTGTCCCCAGGAAAGCAAATGGAGATGAACAAATACTCATTGTCCAGAAAGCGTATTTACACACTCTCTCCTGCCTTTTCTCACCTATAGGCGGCCCCTCCCCCAGACATGCTCTCCTCAGTGTTCACTTCCTGTTTTATGATTTTCTTACCCAATTATGTGACTTTGGGCAGCAGTTTATTTTGTTGTTGTTTGAGTGGGGTGGGGCTTGAACTCTGGGCTTGCACACTGTCCCTCAGCTCTTTTGCTCAAGGTTAGTGCCCTACCACTTTGAGCCACAGCCCTACTTCCAGTTTTCTGGTTAACTGGAGATAAGAGTCTCACGGACTTTCCTTCCTTGAACCGTGATGTCAGCCTCCTGAGCAGCTGGGGTTTCAATTGTGTGCCTGGCTTCGGCAGCAGTTTTTTTTTTTTTTTTTTAAGTTTGATGCACCTTCAATTTTTTTCTTTAAATTTTCTTGTCTGGAAGAGTCTAGGGTGAGAAGCTCCTGCTTCCTAGGCGGTAGGGCGTGTCTCGGGCTGGATTAGGGCTCCCTGAGCTCCCCTTGCAGCTTCCAGATGGAGGACACAGAGCTGGCTCTTCTATGACTTTAGGAGCTGCTCATGTGTATTGCCTTTATCTATTTTTGCAAATTTGGAGATCCTCACTTTCCTTTCTTTTTCTTTTTTCTGGTCCATCGTGCCTTGAACTCTGGGCCTGGGCGCTGTCCATCAGCTCTTCAGCTCAAGGCCAGGGCTCTACCACTTGAGCCACAGCGCCACTTCCGGTTTTCTAGTGGTTTATTGGAGATAAGAGTCTCACAGACTTTCCTGCCCCGGCTGGCTTTAAACTGTGATCCTCAGATCTCAGCCTCCTGAGTAGCTAGGATTACAGGCGTGAGCCACCGGCGCCTGGCTATTTTCCTTTCTTTTGTGACAGTACTCGGGTTTGAACCCAGGGCCAAGGCCCTGACCTTTGGCTTTTGTGCCCAAGGCTGGCGCTGTTTCACCTGACAGCACCCCTCCACATCGGCTTTTTGGTAAAACTGGAGATAAGTCTCACAGACTTTAATGCCAGGCTGGCTCAGACCTGTGATCCTCAGATCTCAGCATCCTGAGGAGCTTGGATTACAGGCATGAGCTACCTGCTCCAGGCTAAGGACTACTTTCTTTTAGGTTTACCCCATTCTCCCCCCACCCCATTTATTTTATAGGATATGACAGTTTTTTTTTTAGGTCGAAGTATTTTAACTTAACTGAACCGTTTTTTTCCCCCAATAATTTGCTTCCGGTGGATTTGAAATTTGTAGTTCCACTTTGCTGTAGCAGATACTCTCATGAAACTTTAAATTTGAGAAAAAGGTTTTGTTTTATAGTTCTTTTGGTCTTGGTGCAATCTGAGAAAGGACTGCACGTGTCCAAGGGCTGCCCTGGGACTGCGTGGGCTTATTTTACAATTCTGTTGGTTTTCCGTTTTAAGGCCTCAATAATTGAACGAGGGCTTCCGCAGACGCTCTGGGTTCGATTCCTCAGTACCACATACACAGAAAAAGCCAGAAGTGGTACTGTGGCTCAAGAGGTAGAGTGCTAGCCTTGAGCAAAAGAAGCCCAGGGACGGTGCCCAGGCCCCAAACACACAGCCACCAAGCCGGGCAGGAAGGAGGCGGGGCCTGCGGCGTCCTGGGGGCGGGGCCTGAGGAGTCCCCGGGAGGGGTGGGGCCTGTAGACGCCTTCGGGGCGGGACCCCGGGGCGGCCTTCCCGGCGTGCCCCGCGCGGAGGGTGGGGGGGACTCTTAACGTGAAGCGGCGGGGTGACTCAGCCGCGTGGCGGCGCGGCC
>NW_012267336.1:2514563-2519875 GCF_000151885.1 Dipodomys ordii | reverse complement strand
CATCCCCGCGGTCGGGAGCAGCCGGGTTCTCGCGGCGTCTGGGAAGTTGTGGATGGTTCGTTTCGCCGCCCGATCCCCGAGTCTGGGTTTGGTGTTCGTGGTTCTCGGAGTAGCTCTGGAATAGTTCCGGTTTGGGGGGTGGGGAGGGTCCTCGGCAGCCCCTCCCTGAGTTAGCAGGGACCTAGCGCGGATGGACCCCCGCGCACTGCTCCCCGGCTCACAGTCACAACTGGCGAGGGACCCACCGCGCTTGAAGAACCCACCATTGATCTGGGCTGAGAATTTGTCAGACGGCCGCACTCGCTGGCCTCTGGTTGGCTTGTCCCTTTCTCTACCCTTGCCCTTAGCCGGCTGGGCCAAGAAGCTCTAAGGAGCTCTTGACTCCCAGAGGTGTGGTATCAAGAAAGATAGGGCTTCCGTGAGCCCCTGACATCAGGAAGGAAATGACTTTCATACATATCCTGTTACTGCAGAAAGATGGCCTTGTGTAGGTTCAGCTCTCCTTTCTCCCTCTTGAAGCTATTTCCAGGATCATCAGGGCCTAAGCAATACCATTACGCCAGGTCTCCTGGGTCCTGACTTGCTTACTCTTCCTCTCCCAGTAGCCATTGCCATTAATGCCCTTGACATTGAGTGCCTAGATTCTTGGTATGTACCCATACCAGTATCAGCCTGTCTGGACATCAACTCAGCCACCCAGTTGTCCAGGAAATGCCCATCTTATGCAGAACACTGTAGTAGATTGTTTATCACCTATATCAGATGAGGGCCAGATCGCTGGGTAAGCTAGACTTCTGTTTCTCAATGCCTCCTGCAGACAGGCACTTAGAGATGAGGGTAAAAAGTTAGGTCCTGTGGGTTGTTTTTTTTTTTTTTTTTCCTTTTTCCCTGTCTTTTTTTTGGGGGGGGGGGGTTGGTATTGGGACTTGAACTTGGCCTGGGCGCTGCCCCTGAGCTCTTCAGCTCAAGGCTAGCGCTCTACTACTTGAACCACAGCACCACTTCCAGTTTTCTGGTGGTTAATTGGAGATAAGAGTTTCACAGACTTTTCTGCCCAGGGCTGGCAGTGATCTGTGATCCTCAGATCTCAGCCAGGATTACAGGTGTGAGCCACTGGCACCAGCTGCTATCATTTTTTGCTTATTATTATTATTATTTTTTGCTTATGTGGTACTGAGGAATCGAATCCAGGGCTTCATGCATGCTAGGCAAGCACTCTACCACTAAGCCATATTCTCAGCCCTGCTATCCTTTTTTGATGTTTGGTTTTTCTCACAAGTCAGTCTTTCTGTTGATTCCCAAAAGGCTGTGGGTTTCCTTGTATATCGCTCTAGCCTTCCTGAGTTTTATGTCTTCCCATCCCTTGGCTAATTGGAATGGAAAGTTTAGAACCACTGTGGCACTATCCTGGTTGAGCTGATATTATAATAGAAACTGAAATGCCAAGCTGGGCTCCCAGGGCCTCACTACTCAGGAGGCTGAGATCTGAGAATCACCGTTCGAAGCCAGCCTGGGCAAGAAAGTCTGTGAGACTCTTACCTCCATTTAACCACCAAAAGGCCAGAAGCAGAGGGGAGTTGTAGCTCTCTCTCTCCCTCCCTCCTCTCTCTGTCTCTCTGTCTCTCTCTCTCTCACACACACACACACACACACACACACACACACGGTTAGGGAAGTTGTTACAATAATGAGTGATTCAAGTTGGATGACTCGGGAGTCATAGAACTGAACTGAGGCATAGAGTAGAAGGAACCTATTGCAAATGTATCTAGTGCAATGTTCTCATCTTTCAGATAAGGAATCTGAGAGCTGAGATGGCAGAGCAAGGCCTCCTGGCTTCTAGCCTGCTGCTGTTCCTCCCCACTAAATTGTCCCAAGAAAACCGCTTCCAAAATGGGAAAAGAGCCAGAGATGTTAAAAGGAGGTAAAGATTGGGAGACTTCCATAGGAGAAAAAAAGCCAGTGTTATCTTATCTGGAAAGTGGAGATTGAAAGAGAGTAATTTGACATCTTAATTGTGATCGGCAAGGAGGTGCTAAAGGAGCTCTCGGGGCTGACGGTGAAAGGAGAAAGGAACCACCGCTGTCCTGTAAATCCCAAGAGAGCTTATGAACTTGGAACTTGGTTTTGTTAAAAGAAAGACAAGAGGGGCTGGGAAGGTGGCTCAGTAGTAGAGTGCCTTGCATGCATGAGGCCCTGGGTTTGATTCCTCAGCACCACATAAGCAGAAAAAGCTGGAAGTGGTGCTGTGGCTCAAATGGTAGAGCACTAGTCTTGAGCTGAAGAGCCGAGGGACAGCGCCCAGGCTCCGAGTTCAGGCCCCATGACTGACCCCCCAAAAAAAGACTCAAAGATTTAATTCTGGTGATTTCTAGAGATTATGTGCTTGAGCTGTTGTTGTCCTGACCCACGTTACTGGGTATCTGATAGAAATAAGGCTGTACTAACTTCTAGTCTGATTTAATCTACTTCTTAACTCCCTCCTTATGGGAAATGAGATTATTAATACAGAAGAAAGGAAGAGGTTTGATGAAAAGGGACCGAGCCTCCTGCCTGGAGTCCCCACACAGACATGGTTAGGTGGTTCTGTGTAGTCACAAAGTAGAAGAAGAACTGAGGGCTTAATTAGTGGCGTCAGATACCAGACAACATACTAAATGGTTTTCACTGTCCCATTTCATTATTTTCATTTTAAGATACAGAGATCAAGTTTGCCCAAAGATACACTAAGTAGCTGAGCCAGTGTTGAAACTTAAGCACACATGACCACAAAGCCATTATTTGTGTGTGTCTGTGTGTGCTCAGGCATGTGCATGTGTGTGCACGTGTTCCAGTCCAGGGGCTCGAACTCAGGACCTGGGCTCTGTCCTTGAGCTTTTTTGTTCAAGGCTCTAGCACTTGACCCACAGCTCCACTTCTGGCGTTTTGGTGGTTAATTGGATAAGAGTCTCGTGGACTTTGCTGTCCCAGGTGGCTTCCAATTTCGATCCTCAGATCTCAGCCTCCTGAATGGCTAGATTACAGGCATGAGAAGCCAAGACCAACCTTAGTTATTCGTAAGTTTTTCTTTGTGTCCCCCCCCTCCTCCCAAGACCAGTAACTAACACTTGCTTTTTCCCATTGAGGGGAGGTATCTATTGTGAAGCAAAGTCAGCTTTAATTTTTGCAGCTTTATTATTGTATTCCTGTGCCTGGGCTGCCAAAATGAATGCCACCATTGGTGCCTTAGGGGAAATGTGTGTCTCCTGTTCTGGTGGGTAGAAGTTCGGGGTGTGGGCAGGGCTGGTTTCTGGGCCCTCTGTCCGTGGCAGCTGTGTGGCCGTGCCTTTATGTTGTATGTTTGCATCTTCATCTCTTCTCCAGAGGGTATTTGTCATGGGAAGGGCTGCCTCCAGGACTTCATGTACCTTCCTCCTCGCCCAGTGTGGGCCGTTCTGCATTACTGAGGACAGCGTCTTGAACATGAATGCTGAGGACACCTGCTTTGACAGTCATGATGTTATCTGCTTAGGAAACCCGTGGCTGCGTGGCCAGTGTAGTCCTATGTCCTGAGGCTCAAGGGGCAAGTGTCTTTTTCTTTCCCCTTGCCTGTTCTTCTTTTACTGTTACCCAGGCCTGGAATCCGCATAAACCATTGCGTTGTACTTCAGGCCGTTCAGACTGTATCCCTCTGCGCCACTCACATCCCCTTTGGAACTATTTCCTCAGTGTCACCTGCGCTTCTGATGCATCTGCTAAGCGTGTTTCTTCTTTCATCTAGATTGAAAAATGTCAGATTCCCTTATTTGGAAATACGATGTTTGCTATTGCACCTTCTAAGTTTTTCTCTTAAACTGTCACATTCCAGTGATTCCAGCATTTTCTGGAAGCGTTCATTCCTTGTATTTAAAGATACATATTTCTTTCTCCACATTCGAAAAGTACACACAACAACATGACACTTGTTAAAAATATAATCCAGCAATTAAGGGGGAATAATTAAAGTTAGCGGTCTTTTCTCTCTGAATACATTGATTATCTGAACCTGCATACTAAAAACCTAGCGTGGAGAGTGCTGCGCCACTGCTTACAGTTGTTCTAAAACATCTTTCTTTTCATTCTTTTAGTTGGAGAATTGCAAGAGTTGAATTTTTGAATGTTAAACCAACCTTCATCATTGTATATTATCCTTTTTTATGTATGTGGATGAGATGGTCAGTTCATTTGGGGAGCGCCTTGGCCCATGTGGGCCAATGTTAAACTGGCCTGGAACGTGATTGGGCATCGTTCCTCTTTTCTCCCAAGAGTGTGAGGCTGTTCGAGCCATTTCATTAAAGGTGGGAGAATGTGCTACTGGTGCCATTGCCCCTGGAGCTTTCTTTTTTTTGGCCAGTTATGGGGCTTGAACTGTGGACCTGGGCACTGTCCCTCAGCTCTTCAGCTCAAGGTGAGCGCTCTACCACTTGAGCCACAACACCACTTCCGGTTTTCTGAGTGGTTAATTGGAGATAGGAGTCTCATGGAGTTTCCTGTCTGGGCTGGCTTTGAACGATGATCTTCAGATCTCAGCCTCCTGCATAGCTAGGATTACAGGTGTGAGCACCAGCACCCGGCCCCTAGAGCTTTCTTTATGCAACAGTTTAAGTTGTGGAATAAAGTTCTTTGCTACATCAAAGACTTCTGAGATTTACTTGGGGTCTGGGCACTCTTCCTGAGTTTTTTTGTATTTATGGCTAGCACTCACCACTTGAGTCACAGCTCTACTTTCAGCTTTTTGGTGGTTAATTGAAAATAAGGTTCTCACAGACTTTCTTACTCGGCTGGCCTCGAACCTTGCTCTTCAGATCTCAGCCTTTTGAGTAGTTAGGAGTACAGGTATAAGCCACTGCTTCTCAGACTTTGTAACTTCACTGTCAATTTCAAGGGGCCATGCCTGCAGATGGCTAGGGAGTACAGGATCTACCGCCAGAAGCCATGTGGAGATCTGCAGTCCCAGCCCAGTGAATTTGGCAGGGTGGCCTGCAGGCAGCTCACCATTCTGCCTGGTCTGGGAGGGTCTGGTACATGGCAGTCACCTGTGAGCTGTGCGTCTGGGTTGGGGCTCCTAGTGGAGAGACGATGTGATCCACCTGATAGCCAGTATTGGAAGTTGCAAAGGAGAGATCAAGGAGCAGTACAAGTCAAGGCTTGCTTTGTTCCCAAGTGCTGGGGACTCAACCCAGGCCTTGGACTTGTTAGGTACCTTGTTAGGTACCTTGCCTTTGAGCCATACTCCCAGAACCCCCTTTTGCTTTGCTTTTCTTTCCTTTTCTTTTCTTTGTCTTTCTTTCTTT
>NW_012267336.1:2503737-2513613 GCF_000151885.1 Dipodomys ordii | reverse complement strand
AGTGGCGCTGTAGCTCAAGTGGTAGAGTGCTCGCCTTGAGCTGAAGAGCTGAGGGACAGCGCCCAGGCCCAGAGTTCAAGCCCCACAACCGACAAAAAAAAAAAAAAAAAGGTGATGTACAAAGGAATTATAGCTATATAAATCAAACAAAGAGTACATTTCTTTTTGCACAACATCACCCCCTAGCACCAACGTGTTTTTTTTTTGTTGTTGTTGTTTTTTATCTTTGGTTTGTTGGTCATGGGGCTTGAACTGTGGGCCTGGGCACTATCCCTCAGCTCTTTAGCTCAGAGCTAGCACTCTTCCACTTGGGCCACAGCACCACTTCCATTTTTTGGGTGGTTTATTGGAGATAAGAGTCTCATGGATTTTCCTTCCCCGGGCTAGCATTGAATCAAGATCCTCAGATCTCAGCCTCCTGAGTAGGATTATAGGCATGAGCCACTTATGTTAACAAGATTTTTTTTATTTGTTTTTTTTTTTTTTGGGTCCGGTGGTGGGGCCTGAACTCTGGGCCTGGGCGCTGTCCCTCAGCTCTTTAGCTCAAGGCTAGCGCTCTATCACTTGAACCACAGCGCCACTTCTGGCTTTTTTCTTTTTGCTTATGTGGTGCTGAGGAATCGAACCCAGGGCCTCATGTGTGCAAGGCAAGCGCTCTACCACTGAGCCACCTCCCCAGCCCCGTTAACAAGATTTTTAAATGACCTAAACTTTTACAACATTGATACATGCATCACAGGAAGCAAGAGAACACAGAAGCCATAACAACACCATCCAAAATCCCAAGGTTGGGTTGCACGCTTCTACACAACACAGTACGGTGTGTGATTAATCCTGCGTAAGATGAATCATACACATCTGGCTTTTCACACATTCTCAGTAGTCACCAATGCAAAGTCCATAAGCTACACAAGGACCGGATAACCATGAATAAACTACACAAAACTCAGTCTCTAGGGGGAAAATAGCTGGTCTTGCCTTTCTTGGGGACAAAAATGTCCTAGCATACAAAAAATGCCAACACACCCTGAGATAAATGTCATGCCGTGCGTGATATGATGAAGACGCCACATTCCCCCAGCACTCAGCTGAAAATGAGACAAGGCAACAGAGGACACGACAGCACTGCGGAGGGAATTTCTTTTCAGATGGAGACTGAAAAACAATGTATGTTCTACCCAGTGACGTCAGGCATTCCTTTAGTACAGTCAAAAGATAGACGACAGCAGCGTCCGTACAGCACGGATGCATGGCCAGCGCACACCACACAGCCCACTCCCTGCACTCATCCATCTACACTTCCTCTGCCACTAAACTAATGAACAAGTCCTGCTACTCTCAGAGTAGCTTGACAACGCCACATCCAACGTGCGTCTGGTCTACCGGTTACAACAGACGGTTTCAAGTTCGCTTATAAGGATTTTACATGGCGCTTTGCCTTGGGGATGGCAGGCTGTGGCCAAATGTGGTGCTGCCTGTTCGCTAAGTCAGATTTGACGCAGATTGGATGTGTCCCCAGCTCTCGTCCTGCCGCAGTGACAGCAAACTGCAGAGCCTAAGATGCTTTTCTGGGCTCAGGGGTCAGTCCTGTTCACCTGCTCTGCTCTGTTGCGGGTGCCTGCAATTCCAGCACCTGCTTCATTTTTAACAGCACTTCAGAGGTTCCAGGCCCCCCTGGACCGTGGAGGGCAGTGACCCTGGGCCTGGGAGGGACCGGCAGGAGACTGCTGGGTCTCCCCATAATCCTTTCAAGTGTGGCCTTTCTGCTCATTTTCATGCCATGAAAGCGAAGAGGTTGCAGGAGTCCCTCGTTTGGGTTAGTTTCCTGTGGCTTGTTGTGGCGGCAGGTTTTGCCGGTGGGGAACACCCAGACATCTGGACTTTGTGCCTTTCGTGATGTTTTGAGAAGATCGGATGTGCTGAGTCACGGGGCTTGCTTGTGTGTTCTCTAGGCCTCGCCCCTGACTTCGCCCCGCAGCCTGCAAGCCTCCCATTGGCCCACGTGATGCCTGAGGACATCAAAGGCTCCTGCTTCCCGAGTGGCAGCAAGCGGAGCCATGAACCCTTTGCTGCCGTGGAAAGGCTGGGAACCAGCACCTCCCACGCCCAGGCACCAGAGAAGGTGACCCTGCTGGTGGACGGCACCCGTTTTGTGGTGAACCCGCAGATTTTCACTGCTCACCCAGACACCATGCTGGGAAGGTAATGGCAGACGCTTCCTTCCCAGTTCACTGTGAGACAGGTTGGTGCCACTCAGCTTGCATGGCTGAGACATGAAGGTCCCTGCTCTCCCGCCTTCATACAGTAAAAGCTGGTGTGTGCAGGGCTCGAGGTGTTCCCCAGCCCCAAAGAGTAATACCAAAGTGGAGCCATGGGAGACGCAAGTCAGTACTCCCTAGCATGGCAGTTGGGCTGCGGGGGCAGGGAGGGAGGCACCTGCCCGCACGATTGCACACTGATCCTGGGCCAGGGGCATGGGATAGGGGTGGGGGACGTGGTCTACTCCCTCTGCCCCTGACTTGGGAGCTTACCATGAGAGTGGCTGCTGCAGAAATCCAAATGCTGACCTGCAGTGTTGCCTGCGCCCACAAGGTCACGGCTGGCACAAGAACCCCAGGAACATGAACAGGAAGGGGAGCACGGGCCACCCCTCAGTTACACCTGGGTACCAGGCGGTGAGGAGGAGCGGCTCTGGACGGGAGTGTTGGCGGAGGAGCACAGGAAAGGCAGGCAGAGAGCAGCCCTTCCTGAGCTGTGGCCGTTCCAATGCTGCTGCGTCCTGTAGGCGCAGAGCCCCGGGGCTGTGGACTGGGGTGAGAAAGGGCCAAGCGGCCTGGGTGCAATCTGCTGCCTGGTGTCTTTCAGGATGTTTGGACCAGGAAGAGAGTACAACTTCACACGGCCCAATGAGAAGGGGGAGTACGAGATTGCAGAAGGCATCAGCGCCACTGTATTCCGCACGGTGCTGGTGAGGACAGCGTTACCTCTTCGCCCTGGCATGTGCGGTGACGTGTTCACCCTTTAAAATTCCATCAGCCACGTTACCGACTCCGGTGTCTGGATTCCTTTCATTTCTGTCCTGGCCCCGTGAGCTCAGTCAGTCCTCAGGCTCTTTCTGGGGGAGGAGGATGATTGTAGGCAGGGACCTATCACCTGGACCGAGTGGCTAAAGATGCCACGCCCTCCGTGTTCTTGGCAGAATGAGCATTTCTTCCCAAATCTTTTTGCAGGATTATTACAAAACTGGCATCATCAGCTGTCCGGATGGCATCTCTATCCCAGACCTCAGAGACACCTGTGACTATCTGTGCATTAATTTTGACTTCAACACCATCCGATGTCAGGATCTGAGTAAGTATGGAGCTCTGCTCCTCCTGGGGGCACTCCAGCTATACTGGTGTTTAAGTCTGTAAATCCTTTTGTTTAACAAGAACAATATTAAAAATCCAGTTCCTTGACTAGTTAGAATAATTTTAAAACTTATTTTATAAAAATATCAGCACACACTGGCAAAATCTCCCCCCACCCCCCCAGTCATAGGGCTTGAACTTTTTTTCTGAGTTTTCTCAAGGCTAACATTCTTCTACTTGAACCACAATGTCACTTCCAGCCTTTTCTGAGTATGTAGTACTGAGGAATGGAACCCAGGGCTTCACACATGCTATGCAAGCACTCTACCACTGAGCCACACCAGAATACCTTTTTAAAATGAGTTGTTTCCTAATCACCAGAGTCCAGCCAAGATGAATGAGTTACAATTTTTTTTCTTTTTATGTCGGTTGTGGGGCTTGAACTCTGGTCTGGGCACTGTGGCTATGTTCTTCAGCTCAAGGTGAGCGCTCTACCACTTGAATCACTTGGTTGTTTTTTGGTTTTTTTTTTTTAGATTAATTGGAGGTAAGAGTCTCACTGACTTTCCTGCCCAGGTTGGCTTTGAACTGTGATCCTCAGATCTCAGCCTCCTGAGTAGCTAGGATTACAGGCGTGAGCCACCGGCACCCGGCTTGAGTTGCAATTTTCTAGACAGGAGTTACAGGCGAGGGCTGAGGGTCGTCTGCACGTGCGGACGCATCCTGCTGTCAGCTTCGTCCCTCTCCTGCTTCAAGGGACTGAGGAAGGGCTGGGGCACACAGTGAGATACCACTAATGGGTTCCAGATCCAGCGTGGCCAGCAGTTCACCAGGCTAGCTGCTTCCCCCTGGGCAAGACTGATGGCAGCTGTCTAACAAACTGGGTCCGACAGAGGCCCACTGGCCAAGTCAGACAACATAATTTGGTCAGGTTCTTACCTTTTTTTTTTTTTTTTTTCAAGGCAGTTGTATAGGTTGCCCAGACTGTCTTTGAACTCCTGATTCCCTTGCTTCAACCTCCTAAATGCTAGGATTATAGGCAATTGCCACCACGTCCAGCTTCTTACCAGTATTTTTCTCAGTGTTATTAACTTAGCATTTGCTTAGCACTTTAAAGATAGGGAATTGCTCAAAACTCTTAACAAAACAGGTGCCAGTACCTCATGCCTATAATCCTGGCTATTGAGGGTCAAGGTTCAGAGCCAGCATGGGCAGACAAATCTGTGAAACTATTATCTCCAGTTAACCATTGAAAGTAGGAAACAGAGCTGTGACTCAAGTGGTAGAGCTCTAGCCTGGAGTGAAAACGCTGAGCAAAGCATAAGGCTCTGAATGCGATGTCTTGAGGGCAAGCCCCTGTAGCAGCACAAAAACCTCTAACAGGTTAGCCCTGAGAGATCAGTGCAGTAACAAAGGAGACTGGACGATGCTGTGCAAAGTTCTGATCACTAAATCCAGCATGAGGACACAGATTGGCCGTAAACACTGAGCTTCGTGCTCTTGTCCTGACCCAGGCTGCCTGAGTTCCTGCATTTTCCTGCAGTGTGTGTGAAGGCCTCTACTGGGTCTACTACACACCTAGAGAAAGCCCTTGGGTCCAGGATACATCATTGTGGTGCTATACCCCTCCTGTAGATGTTTATGGTCTGATGCTGAGCATGTACCAAAACCTCAGCAGACGGTTAGACTTGATCAAGCTGGAGCATGGCAAGACAAGAATCCTTTCTCATGTCAGCCATGATGACCTCTGAGCAGGCCAGACCCTCTCTTCTCTGGTGCATGTTGGTGCTGACAGCCGTGAGCCTGTCTGGGCACGCATAGACACGTGCGCTCAGCTGCGTTTTCCCCAGGTGCTTTGCTACACGAGCTGTCCAACGATGGCGCCCACAAGCAGTTCGACCACTACCTCGAGGAGCTCATTGTGCCCATCATGGTGGGCTGCGCCAAGAAAGGGGAGCGGGAGTGCCACATCGTGGTGCTCACTGATGAGGACTCCGTGGACTGGGATGAAGACCACCCGCCGCCCATGGGAGAAGAGTATTCTCAAAGTAAGACACAGATACTTTTAACAAAACCAAACCGCTGTGCAGAGTGGCAGTGAGATCCTAGAACCAACACACACCTGTTTACTGTGTGACAAGCACACGTAGATGGTAAGCCACCGGCACTGCGGCTCTGGCCTTGGCTGGGAGTGTAGCCAGCGGTCCAGCTCTCGCACACCCCTGGTGCGGGCACCGCACTGAGGCCACAGACGTCACAGTGCTACCAGTCTCTCTCCTTCTGCATTCATTTGTGAGTTAGCAGTAATTCAAAGCTTAGTACAAGAGTATACATTTAAAAAGTCCTCTTCCAACCCTGCCCATCTATTGTTTTCCTCAGTTTCTTTTATAGCTTTCCAAGTATATCCAGAATACATTAATAGATGAATAATTGTTTTTCAAGTGATACCATGTTCCATGGGCTGTTCTGTACCATCTTGCATAAAAAGCAACACTTCCTTTTTATAGCTGCATAGTACATCATTGTATCAGTGTTCAGTAATTAATCTGTCCAGCTATTGTTGGCCATTTAAGCTGTGAGTTGTAATGCACAGTGACTGTTCTTTTTTAAATAGTCTTTACGCACATGTGACTTGGGCTGTCAGATATATCTTTGTGTGTGTGTGCTGGTTCTAGAGCTTGAATTTAGGGCCTGGGTGCTGTTCTTGATGTTTTTGTGCTCTACCTACCACTTGAGCCACACCTCCACTTCTGGCCCTTTGGGGTTAATTGGAGATGAGAATCTCAGACTTTCCTGCCTATGCTGGCTTTGAACCGCGATTCTCAACTCTCAGCCTCCTGAGTAGCTAGGATTGCAGGTGTGGTGCCTGACTCCATCATATTTTTTTAACGTTTAATCTTTGACCCATGCAGATCTTTTGCTGTCAGGGATTAGTACACCTTTTATCTCCTTTTACAGTTTCCTCTGTGACTCACTCCAGGTGGTTCTGTATCTTTGCTTTCGTTTCAGTTCTTTATAGCTCCAAGCTCTACAGGTTCTTCAAGTATATTGAGAATCGGGATGTTGCTAAAACAGTATTAAAGGAACGAGGCCTGAAAAACATTCGCATTGGGATTGAAGGTAAAAGCAGAAAACCTCCCAGTGAGTACTCAGGTTGCACACTTGGGGAACATAGTGGACCTGCCTACAGATAGGACCACAAAACCCCAGCTTCCAGAGAGCCGTAGGTACACAGAAAGCTACAGTTCTTTTGTTTTGTTTTTGTTTTTGTTTTGGTATGGTCGTGGGGCCTGAACTCTGGGCCTGGGCGCTGTCCCTCAGCTCTTCAGCTCAAGGCTAGCGCTCTACCACTTGAGCCACAGCGCCACTTCTGGCTTTTTTCTTTTTGCTTATGTGGTGCTGAGGAATCGAACCCAGGGCCTCAGGCATGCAAGGCAAGCGCTCTACCACTGAGCCAACTTCCCAGCCCGAAAGCTACAGTTCTGCTCCCAGTGACGCGTGCCTGTCCTCTCCTTTTCTTTCACTCTCGCTTGTTTGAAATGCTTTACGGCAGCTGAGAATAAATGATGGCAGGCACCGGCATAGGTTTGGCTTTCTATGTCGGGAAATAGAGCAGGGAGTAGAGCACCAGGCAGCACGTGCATCTGGCTCCTGTAGTGGCCAAGCATGAGCCTGGCTCTGCCCACAGCCGCAGGAGGGACTTCTGTGGTGTGGAGGGGTCCTGAAAAATGCAGAAATGCAGCTCAGTCCACCCCAGGTGGACTAAAAATTGAAGGGGATTCTATTTGAAGACTCAGGAGAGCCCTGCTCTCAGTGCTTTGTGCAGTGGCTCCCAGCAGTGCCCCCACAGCACCAGCTCCGAGGATCTCTGGCTGCTGTACTCCGCTGCTCGCATACACCCCTGCACACACGACTCCTCAGACCTTATTAGGAGAAATACTTGAAATTACTTACTAAGCCTCCCTCCTCTGAGCCTTTCCTAGGGACAGAGTGGCCCATCAGACACTAGGGAGTTTGGCCTCTGCATGTCTGCCGCTGATGCCAGCCCTGGTAGCTATTCCAGTTAAGAATTCCATTTCCGCCTGACAGCCGTTGAGTATCTGGGAAGCTTCCTCTTTCTCCTTCACACAGATTTCCACAGCTCCTTAACTGTTTCCCATTGTCTGCCCTCCAGAGAAGACTTAAGTGAATGAAGTAGCATGTCCTGGCAGCATTGTTGTTTGCTGATGGTTGCCAGCAACTAAAGGCTCTTGAAATTACAAAGAGGCTTCTCTCTTCCCCTTCCATTGAAAGACACAGAGTCGGCATTACTTCCCTTAGATTAGTTCCTTTCGACTAAGTCCCACCAACCTGGAGCGGAGTCCCTTCCGCACAGCTCCCTTGCTGTACTTGGATTGGGAGGAGGGAGAAAACATGGATGCCAGAGCAGGCTGTTTGCCAGGATGCTGAGAAGGTCCTTTTTCTCTGTACCAGGTTACCCTACCTGTAAAGAGAAAATTAAGAGACGCCCTGGGGGCCGATCTGAGGTCATCTACAATTACGTGCAGCGCCCCTTCATCCAGATGTCGTGGGAAAAGGAAGAAGGGAAGAGTCGCCATGTGGATTTCCAGTGTGTTCGAAGCAAATCCCTCACTAACTTGGCAGCTGCTGGAGAGGGCGTCTTAGAGGACCAGGAGAGACTGATGCACCACCCACCCCAGGTGGACGAACTTGACCGGCTCAATGCTCCACTTGCTCAGATGGCTTCTAACGACTCTCAGGATTAGGACCGAGCTCTTGGCTGAGATACCCAGCCAGGACTCCCCATCCTCCCTCTGGTCCTCTCGCCCCGAGTCCCTCCCCAGTGGCCAACATGTCTCCTGTTCAGTAAGTCTGTGCCTCCAGCAGGGGATGGAGCAGCTTGCTAGTAGCTAGGCTACCAGCGTCACAGCAGCCCTGGTAACTTGAAATTTGGGGTCTGGTGCTGTTCACTGAGTGTCTGGAACTCACAACCAGGAAAGGAAGCCAAGTCTCCCATTGCCTCACATTTAGCAAAGCTGTCCTTGTCCTTTGTGTCCTGTATGTTTTGTTTAGTATCAGGCAAATTGCTTAGTAGCAAAGGGACCAAACTTAAAGGGAGACAAGGCTGTCTTCTAAAGGCGGGCACTCGTGGGAGCTGCTCGCTGCAGGTGGAGGAAAGGCTGTTCTTGGTGCCTCTGTCCCTGGAGTGCAGCCGGGAAGAACCCGGCACTTGTCAGAATGTCTGCCACGCATTCAACGTTCCCCAAGGAAAGACTAAGAGCTTAAGTTCAGTCTCGTGTCTCATTGATGCAGTGAACAATCCAAAACCACACAGGACAGGCTCTTTGGCAGGCAGAATGACGTAACATTGCTGATGAAACTGTTTCAGCTTCAAAACTTATGAACCTCAAATTGATGTTTCATTGGAATGAAACTTAAAACTCATGTGGAAGAGCCTCTCCTGCTCTGGCCAGGTGGTCTTTTTTTTTTTTCCCCCCTCCTCGGAGAGCTGAGGACTGAACTCTCGGCCTGGCACAGGCTGCACAAGTGCGCTTCCATTGAGCTAAGTCCCAGCCCCAGGCCATTTGGATTTTCTTGGCTGAGACTAAGGTGTTAATCTGGAGGTCTTTATCTGCAGCCCTGCTGCAGGCATGGCCTAGAGAGCTGAGAGAATGGCTTACAGATTTCAAGATGAGAACAGAAATCTCAAAAAGTGTTCACATCTTAGACCTGCAGAGAGGGCACTGGGGGTGAAGTTGGGTAGGAGGTGCCACCTGCCCAAGCTCCATCCCAGGCCTGCCCAGAGTTTTCTGGGAATAGCAGTATGTTGTACACAGGGTTAGGAGAATGGTATTAATGTCATCTCCAAAGAGGGTGAGATAAAAGGACATCTTATCTGTCAGCTGCTACAGTGTGTAGTGCCTGGCAAGCCAGGCCACTTCCGGCCCACGTGACCTCTGATATTTTCTCGTTAGCAGCAGGGTTGACTTTAGAGTCCAGAGCTTCAAGAAGTGTTTTGGGAAGCTGGGCGCCAGTGGCTCACACCTGTAATCCTAGCTACTTAGGAGGCTGAGATTGAGGATCACAGTTCAAAGCCAGCCCAGGCATAAAAGTCTTGGAGACTCTTATCTCCAGTAAACCACCAGAAAACAGGAAGTGGCTCTGTGATTCAAGTGGTAAAGCATTTAGCCTTGAGCTGAAGAGCTGAGAGACAGCGCCCGGGCCCAGAGTTCAAGGAAACAAAACAGGAAGTGGCTCTGTGGCTCAAGTGGTAAAGTGTTTAGTCTTGAGCTGAAGAACTGAGAGACAGTGCCCAGGCCCGAGTTCAAGGCCCACGACCAACAAAAGCAAAGTGTTTTGGGATTGATCATTTCCCTTTATGGTGAAAACCAACCTTCAGTCATCAACCCTAGATGTTTACTCATCACAGATTGTGAGCATAGTTTCAAATTCCTTAAAAAAATTACTATGGTGTGTGTGTGTGTGTGTGTGTGTGTGTGTGTGTGTGTGTGTGTGTGTGTGTGTG
>NW_012267336.1:2487177-2503547 GCF_000151885.1 Dipodomys ordii | reverse complement strand
CCATTTCTATTGACCTTGTTGGGCTTCTACTTTCTGAATGCTCTAGTCAGCTCTTCTAAAAATAAAGGCAGGAGCTGTTCTTCCCAGGCTTGAAGAACAAGAGTGTTGTTCCCGGTGGGGTGGTACCCACCTTCATCCCAGTGCTGGGAATGAAAGTCAGGGTCCTGCCCAGCCACACCTGAGTGAGTAGTCGGGAGGAAGCCCTGCTGCGCATGGCTGCACTGCAGTGGGGATCAGCCAGCATCCTCGTGTGAGGTAGAAGCGGCGGGGTTAAATCTTCCTTTGCCTTATTTTCCTGATAAGCTATTTGCATCAATTTGCAAAGCCAGGGTTAAGGGGAGGGTCGGGGCTATCTGTAGCCAGAAATGGACATTTCTGTGAAACGAATTGACTTATATTTGGGGTCCAGTTTGGCCTCCACCTTTCCAGCCCCACATTCATACCCACTAGCTGCTGACCAGCCAGGTCAGTGTTGGTTGTGCTTCTGCTGCTCTTGTCTGGACTTCACACCACTACAGAGGAAACTCCATGACCTGACGTTTGTGTGCCACCGCTAGCTTCTCCTGTCATAGCATGCATATTACCACCCCGTGGAAACACGGCCCAAGCTAATGTTGTAAAACAAGTGTAGCTTAGGTAAAAAGATGCAGAAGCATGGCATATAGCTAACGTTGTGTGTAACTGTCATTGAACCATTGCTTTTACAAATGAGGTCTTTTCTCCCAAAATGAATATGCTTCTGGCCCCAACCCATGGGGTTTGGATAAGTGGAAGTCTGTGCAGACTAATCGGCTAATGTCACCGGGTTGTGGTGACTGAAGGATCGTTCTTTCCGGTAGAGAGGCTTTTGCACCCTCCTAGACCTCAGCCTGCCATGTGCTGGCTCTGCGCAGCCATGTGTGACATTGCCCCAATGGCAAGGGTGGGGTGGTCTTCCCCTTCAGAGGCAGTTGCTGGCCACATGGTCAAGATTTCTCCTTAATAAAGAGGTGGAACACTGGTTTGGTGTCTTTAAAGTGCCTAATTTATAGTAAGCCAGGCTGTTCATACAGAAACATTTTTGTAGGAACGTTACTTTACCCAGAGTATCTTGGAGCATCTCAGTCAGCCAAGATGAACCTGAACAATCTGGAGTTTGGCTGATGAGAAAACATTTGCCATTGAGCTGGCGAGAGAAGGGGACCCATTGGTTCTCATGAGATCGTTTGCTGTGTTCTCCAGGATAGGAGGTATGGAAGAGGTGACAGCAGAGTGCTGCTCAGTGTGCAGCCGCCAGGATCCCCTCAGCCAGCCTCGGGACCAGGTCTGGGAAGATGGTGAAGCTCCCAGGCAGGGGATGTGCTGACAGGGGGTCCCACAGGCCCTGTGGTTAATTCAACACACACCACTAGCTCAGACTGTCACCCAGTGTGATGCGGAGCACCTGTGGTTTTAGGCAGTGTATTTAATGCCACCTCTTGCCATCATTTTGAACTTAACGATGGACTTCACCCGAGAACTCAGCAGCTGCGGCCTCCATGTAGTGTTCTAGTTGGGATCACCTGCAGGAGACTTTACTCCCAAAGGCAAAATGCTTGTAGGTTTCACCTTTTCATGTTGTATTTAAGATTGCACTTGTTCACCTACCAGTGTTTATGAAATCCCGTTTGGGATGCTTTTTTTTTATACAATAAAATGTTACCACCATTTGTTTCTGTGGTATTTCTTAGCAGAAAACTAGGGCTTGAGGGGTTAGTTCACAATGACCTGAACCCAGACTCCAGGAAATGGGTTTTCTATGCAGACGATTTTGAGAAAAGCCATTAGTGATCAATGGCTGTCTCCCACTACATGACATTGATGAGCTTTGAAGTCAGTATTTTACTATTAGCTGAGTTTTATTTTTTTTAGGGCTTGAATTCTACCCCCTTGAGACAGCTCCATTCCTATGTAGGTTTTTTTCTGGTTAGTTAGAGCTAAGACTTAGGGATTTTTGAACCTCAATCTTAAATCAGCCTCCTGAGTAGGATTATAGACATGAATTACCAGTACAACTCTAAATTTTTTTTTTTCCTTTGGTCAGCCATGGGGAATGAACTTGACGCCACAACGCCACTTCGGGCTTTTTTCTGCTTATGTGGTATTGAGGAATCGAACCCAGGTCCTCATGCATGCAAGGCAAGCACTCTACCACTGAGCCAATTTTCCAGCCTCTGGATCTCTCTTTTTCTTTAAAGTAATTCGAAACCCAAAGATATACTAAATAAAATCCTGATGTACTTGAATCAAAAAGACTGCACAGATGTAGTGACACCAATAATTGCAGCATTGGAGACTGATAGGGCTATGAGTTCAAGGCCAGCCTGGACTGCCTAGTGAGACCTTGTCCAAAAATGGAAAGAGCACATGCTCAGTATTGTTTTGGTATGCAGTAAAATTGTCTTAATATAAAGCTTAGGACTGGGACATAGCTCAGTTACAAAGTACTTGCCTAGCAAGTGCAATGTCCTAGTACCAAAAAAGAAAAAAAAAATAGATTCTGGGGCTGGGAAAGTGGCTCAGTGGTAGAGTGCTTGCCTCACATGCATGAGGCCCTGGGTTTGATTCCTCAGCACCACATAAGCAGAAAACATCAGAAGTGGCACTGTGGCTCAAGTGGTAGAAGACTAGCCTTGAGCTGAAGAGCTGAGGGACAGCGCCCAGGCCGAGTCCAGGCCCACAACCGACCAAAAAAAACCAAAACAACATCCTATTTCCCTAATGAGTAGGAACTGGGATTTATCTGTGAACAGGATCCACACTCAATTAGTTTTTTTTCCAAAACATCCAGAAACGAAATACTTCTGCCCGTCCTGCTTGAATCTTCTCCCTGCTGCAAGCCGGGCTTGTGCCCCTCACCCCTTTCTTGCCTATTCAGAGGCTCTTTTCCCCAGAAGAGAGACTTCAGAAGTAGATCAACAGTTCAATAGAACCGTGCTCCGGTGGAGCTTGTGAGATTCCTGATAGGTCTGGGTGACTGACATCCCTTGTCAGCAGGTGACCCTGACTCACCCCCTGTGACCCCAAAGAAGAGGAAGCACTTGAACACTAAGTCCCAGCTTCCTGTCACAAAGACCATGGTGCGATGTTCTGCTCTTTTGGATAGTGGGGCTGAAAGTCACAAGCAATCTGACACATTCGTTTTAAACGTACCACAGATTTCCACTGCTGTTTTCACAGTTTATTCAGAAGTTTTAACAGCTAACATGTGGTCATTGACCCTAAACCCATTCCCCGCCACCCTACTAGGCTAGCGCCACTCCCTTCAGTTATTCTCCCCGCACTCCCCATCCTCACACCACACAGACCCCAACTATTTAATAATAGACTAAGGAGTTACACAGACAAACCTCATTTACTTCCTTCACACTAACAGGCTACAAATAAAAAAGTAGGGGGCTGACACACCACATCCCCATCCAGATTAGGACAGTGTCGCCGTGACTGACATTCCATTTTCCTTTCTGAATGGCCGAGCTGGGACGCGCGGCCTTCACCACCTCAAGTCTCAGGTGTGGCGTGGCCGTGATCTGCAACAGGCAGTCACCACACAGGTGCAAATGATGCTTGAAGAGTTATCAAAACCAAAAAGAAATAATGCATTCATATGGAACCCTTGACATTTTTATGACACAGCAAAAGTCCTCTAATGGTGGCTGTGGCTGTGACAAAGAAGGCACTTTGTGCTACAATTCAGTCTCATAAGAGAACGCCACAACAGAAGTCAGGTCAGCCTTAGCTGCAGGCAAGTCTTGGGTGGGACAAGTATCCCTCAGGAAGGCATCAGCAAAGGGAAAATTTGTCCTCATGATTCCAAGGCAAAATGGCGACAGCTGGAAGAGGAGAAATACCGAGAGAAGACAACACGGCTGCGCCAGGGATGAGGAGGGAGCTGGCCGTGTCCTTTCTGCCGGAAGAGGTGGGTCCACCACCTCTTCCCAGGAGGCTCCAGGCCTCCAGCCTCCATGTGGGCTGCTGGCTGTGTCCCCAGGAACACACAGTTCCTGCCGGCAGTGCTTTCGGGCATTGCTGGTCAGTGGCATCCACCCTGGGATCTGATGCACCACACAGAGGAAGTGAGGGCTTGCGCATGATTCATAACGCAGCAGTGCCAGTGGCCTCCAGAGAGCAAGAGGAGACACCATCAACACTCAGAAGAGCAGCCGAAGCTTTTGGATGGGTGGAAGAGAGGAGCTAAATCATGAGTCCTAGTACCATGAATAAAGTGCACCGTAAGTGCAAGCTGTGGAAAGCCGCTCCCAGGGCCGAGTGCAGGGAGACGCTCTCCTCACCACCCCTCAGGACGGAGATCACGTTGGCTGCTGACACACTATGGTTGTTGCTGTATTCCTGTAGTACTATGGGACTTTTAGCTATACAGAGGAAAGAAATACTCAATGGGCTTGGCAGGGGGCGTGGTGTCACCACGGCAGAGGACTTGGCAGAGTACACATTACAAAATCTTGGTAATGCTGGATGATGGCTGTTTCTCTCCTTCCTTCTGGTGAACTGTGGGAATTCAAATTCTTTTGAAAATACCTATCAAATTGGCTCACGATGCTTCTAAAGAAGCTGTTTATGGCCGATGATGTGGAGTGGAGATGGTTCTTTGTTCTATCGGTTTTCTGGTGCATTATGGGAGAAAATCCACTTTATCACATTTCAGGAAACTTTGCTATGACACATTGGCAGGTTCTGTCAACTGCTTAGAAGCTCTTTGAAAGGGTGCGAGAGGCAAGCCGCCAGTGATGCTGGCCGAGGAACTCTGCTCCGTCTCGGATCCCACCACCGCGCTCTACTTTGCCGCTTTCATGTAGGATGGAATCGCCCCCCGAGCGGTCAGACCCTCGAAGCGCTTGTATGTGTAATTGATGAAGACCCAGTCTTTGTTCTTGTAGTCAGTCTCGGGGTGATTACTGGTGGCCACTGGGGAAGAAATAGATGTGAGAATAATTTACTGCCCTCCACCAGTGGGCTGCTCAGCACTGAAGACGCAATGGCGCCGAGGACATGTGTCTATCTGGAAAAGGCTCTTTGCATTCTGCAGATTCTGTCTGCTTGTGGCTCTTTGAGCCTCAGATTTATTTCTGCACAAAGTTTTCTTTTCCCCTTCAGAGCGTTTCATTTTCCCTAACCTTCAGTACAATAAATAGGTTGTGTGTGCCCGGCCGCCCGGCGGAAGAGTCATCTGAGTGTGGACACGTGCATCCCACCACGAGCCAGCACTGGCGTTAGAAAAACATTTCCAGGTTCCTATCCACACTCTACCCTGACCTGTAAGCATCGTGCCAATATTGCAAGCAGGGCGGGAAATAATTTGACTAGGAGGCTGCTGAGGCCGTGCTAGTGAATTACCTGTTGGCTTAAGAATATCAGACTCTGGAAACTCATCGAAGTTTGAGGTATCATCAATGCTTTTGATTTCAATAGATATTGCAGCAGGTCTCTCTCTGCCAAGAACAGACATGCCAAGGATTACTTGTTATTATTCACATGGATCGTACTAATCAACTGGCAGACAGCGTTTATTTTCTCTGAAAAGCTTATGAATGCTGGCCAACTGAGCATTCATAATAAAGTAAATTATTAAATAAAATACAATAAAAATATTCGTTCATAGCTAGAACGGCAGGAACAAGGGGAAAGTGCACAATGATACTCTAAATGGCTGCCCCTTCGACTAGAGGAGGAAACTCTTTACACCCCTCATGTACGGCTCTACCCTTCTTCCCCTGGGGGCACAGGCCAGCATGAGAGCTAGAATATATGACGACAAGGAGGCAAACATAAAAGTCACAAGGATGCTGGGCATGGTAGCTCATGCCTACAGTCCCAGCACTCAAAAGACAGAAGATCCTGAGTGTAAAACCTGCCTGGATTGCATGATGAGACCCTCTCAGAGAAAGAAAAAAAAATTCACAAGAATGCAAACCAGAATATAATTACAATATAAAATGGCAGGGCTGGAGGCATGGCTCAAAAGTAATGAAGTGTCAGCTGTGAGCAAGCTAGCTGAGTGAGCATGCGGCCCTAAGTTCAAGTCCCAGTACAGGGGGAAAAAAAAAAGACAACCTCATTGGTTTAGCAACCAAAAAAGCTGGTTTAAAAGGTGTAGAACATGGATTCAATGACCCACATCTATAATCCCAGCACCCAGGAGGCTGATGTAGGTATCATGGGTTCGAGGATGGCTTGAACTCCATAGTGAGAACTTGTCTCAAGAAACTAAAAGCTTGGGGCTGGGAAGATGGCTCAGTGGTAGAGCGCTTGCCTTGCATGCATGAGGCTCTGGGTTCAATTCCTCAGCACCACATAAGCAAAAAGGAAAACAGCCGGAAGTGGCGCTGTGGCTCAAGTGGTAGAGCGCTAGCCTTGAGCTGAAGAGCTGAGGGACAGCGCCCAGGCCCAGAGTTCAAGCCTCACGACCGGAACACCCCCCCCCAAAAAAAACTAAAAACTGGTGGTTCTGGCCTGTAATCCTACTGGGGAGTCAAGGAGACTCTTATCTCTAATTAATCACCAAAAAGCTAGAACTCAGGTAGAAGAGCTCTAGCCTTGAGCAAAACTCTGTTCAATGACGGCACCTAGGCTGAGTTCAAGCCCCAGGACTAGCGTGCGCACACACACACGCACACAAGCGCGCACACACACACACACACACACACACGCACGCACGCACGCACGCGCGCGCGTCCGGGACTCCAGACTCTCTTGGCCACTGGCAGCACCCTACTCCAGCCTCCTTAACAGGTCCCCTGTCTGCAGCCCACCCCTCCTCCTCCTCCTCACTGCCTCTTTACTCCCAATGATGTCCTCTAACTGTGGTCCGGAACAGCTCTGCTGACGGCCCCCACAATGGAGGACAGAGAGCATGGACACCATGCGTCCTGATGTTCCCTCCCCACATTCACATGGCTCAGTAAAGAGCTGTGGGACTCAGTACATCCATGACACAGGGCCAAGAAGCCTAACTTTTTATCTTCATTAACCATGAATGAAAATACAGAAGAGAGGGGCTGGGAAGGTGGCTCAGTGGTAGAGTGCTTGCCTTGCATGCATGAGGCCCTGGGTTCAATACCTCAGCACCACATAAGCAGAAAAAGCCAGAAGTGGCGCTGTGGCTCAAGTGGTAGAGCGCTAGCCTTGAGCTGAAGAGCTGAGGAACAGCACCCAGGCCCAGAGTTCAAGTCCCATGACCGACAAAAAAAAAGAAAGAAAATACAGAAAAGACCCTAAAATATCTCTTTCCTTACTTAGCATGCCAATCATGGTCTTTCCAAATTAGTGTTAAGCAAACTAGTAGTGACCTTTTATGCATATACCTGATATGTTCCCAGTCAACACCTTCAAAAAAAGAATTACTTTTGATTTCCTCAACTCCAGGGGCTCCGATTCTATGTTCCCATTCACAGCAGAATCTGGAAAAGAAGATGCCTTTCAGCACATCTCAGCTTCTTCGAAAAAAAGAAAGGAAGAATGTCTGTCTCTTCTATTAAGAGACGAATGGAAGGAAGCAGAGCAGACCCAGAAGATTTTTTTTTTTTAGAGGAATCACTCATGTCAAAAAGTTTCAACAGGTGGAAAAATGCTGATACCTCAAAATTAGATCCTTGGCTTTCTCAGAGATGGGAACTTCTGGAGGAAAAGTCAAAGTTTCTTTCCAGTTCATCACCTTCTTGTATGTCTCTTGCGGGGTCTCAGAACAGAAAGGTGGGTAGCCTGGAATAAAGAGGAACTTGGAAGCGCATGGAGCCTGACTGAGGTGATTCTCAATCAACACACTGCTCTCTTTAGTGGCCGCTTGTGACAGACAAGAAGACTTCCCACTCACCCCAGCAAACACCTACGCATCTAAACTTGCAAACCCACTAGTAGCAGCCTCTAGTACCAGCCAGCTAACAGCTGGAGCTGGAAACACAGGAGGTCATACTCAAAGCTGCAGGTGTGAAGATTACCACGCCAATGTTAGGATAAAACATACATTCAAGGAATAACTATTCCAGGAATATCCTTCTATGAGCCAATTACCAAACAAACTAAATAAGAAAAACCATGGATCGCACACCTGTAATCCTATTCAGGAGACAGATGTGAGGATCATGGTTTGAAGCCATCCCAAGTAATTCTTATCTCCAATTAACTACTCAGAAAAAGCTGGAAATGGCACTGTGGCTCAAGTGGTAGAGCACTAGCCTTGAGCACAAAAGCTCACAGACAAATGCCCAGGCCCTGAGTTCAAGCTCCAGGACTGGCACAAAACAAAACAAAAGCCTGAGCTTTCAAAGTGACTGTCATACATTTTGAGAACAGGAAAGAGGAGAAACACACACCCTACCCCAAATCTGCACTCTCTACAGGGTACATCTGTCACAGACATCCATCCAATGTTCCTGAAGACAATGCCAGACCACCCCACACCCAGTCACCTACACACTCCCAATCCTAGTGCTCAATGGCTTAGCACACAGGTGTGTCCCTTAAATACAGAGACACTCTCCCAATACTAGGGAGACAGGTCAGAGACTTTCATACTGTGAAGGCTTTAAAAGAGGAAGAGAGGGCTGAGAATGTCGCTTATGGTAGAGTGCTTGCCTAGAATGCATGAAGCCATGAGTTCAATTCCTTAGTACCACATAAACCGAACAAGTCAGAAGTGGTACTGTGGCTCAAGTGGTAGAGTACTAGCCTTGAGCAAAAGATGCTCAGGGACAGTGCCTAGTCCCTTAGTTCAGTGCCCAGGCCCTGAATTCAAGCCCCAGGATTGGCCAAAAAAAAGGGGGGGAGAAAAAAAGGGGGGAGCAAGGGAGCAGCAAGTTACAAGGTGAGGTAATTCTCAGAGCTTGGAAAATGCAGAATAAATGCCAGCAACTAAAAGAACTGCTCGATGAAGAGGATGAAAGCACAGAACAACAACAAAAAACAAAGCAAGGGTTGGGAAGGTGGCTCAGTGGCAGAGCGCTTGCCTTGCATGCCTGAGGCCCTGGGTTTGATTCCTCAGCACCACATAAGCAGAAAAAGCCAGAAGTGGCACTGAGTCTCAAGTGGTAAAACACTAGCCTTGAGCTGAAGAGCTGAGGGACAGAGCCCAGGCCCAGAGATCAGGCCCCACAACTGAACAAAAAAAAAAAAAAAAAAAGCAAATGATCAGCAAAGCAACCAAGGCCTCCAGGAAGCCCAAGAACATAGCAAGGCTTATTTGAGTCACCTATCTAGGTAGGCCTCTTCACTTAGAAAGACAAAGGAGGGAAAGTGCCTCCTAGCTCCCTCCCGTCTCAACCTAGAATCAAGGTAGCAGTAGTTTGTGGATGCACACTGGAGGTCCTCTGGAGACATGCAACTTACCGATGAGCATCTCATACATGATCACGCCAAGGGACCACCAATCACAGAGCTTGTTGTACCCGGTCTGCATGAACACCTCGGGAGCAATGTAGTCAGGAGTGCCTACTGTGGAGAAGGCCTGAAACATGTACCATGTATCAGAGAGGCCCAGCCAAGCAGTCGCTCACAGTTCTGTTCCAAAGACCAAAGGCTACAGCACCACCAGGAGCTACCCCCAAAGTAAATATGCAGGACGGTCGCCCAGTAGCTTAATGTAAGCTGGATTTGCAAGGGCACATTCCACAAAGAACAAAGCCAAAGACCCTTCCAAAGCCCATGAACAACTGCCCTCATTTACAGATTTCTCACTAAGTGCCAGGTTCTGTGCTGCTTAATATGTAAGTAAGCACAACTCACCATGACAAAACCATCCTAAGGAAGACTACTAAGCAACACTTGCAGATAAACTTGACATCCAACATGGAATTATACAAGGCCTCAAAACTAATTTGGAAATTAAATATCTTATTCCATTATCTTGTCTCTTTAATTTTTATTATTTTTTATTTTTTTTGTTGGTTGTGGGGCTTGAACTCTGGGCCTGGGCACTGTCCCTCAGCTCTTCAGCTCAAGGCAAGCGCTCTACCACTTGAGCTACAGCGCCACTTCTGGTTTTCTAGTGGTTTATTGGAGATAGGAGTCTCACAGTCTTTCCTGCCCGGGCTGGCTTTGAACCGCGATCCTCAGATCTCAGCCTCCTGAGTAGCTAGGATTACAGGAGTGAGCCACCAGCATCCAGCTGCCTCTTTAATTTTTAATTCAAGAAAATCATAAAGGAAGCCTTAGTATCAAAAGTGAAAGTTATATCCTATACATCAAATGTTTATAAATGTCTATTTTACTATATAATGGTTTCCATAGAAGTTATTAGAGGAACATTTTCTAAATTCCTGTATTCTACTCTCATACAGCAAGATTGAAAATACTGTAAGTATATTCGAAAGCCTCCCAAAGTGCTTAACATGTGAGGATTTCCCAAGTAAAAGGCTTTATGCTGGGAGATATGATGATTATATGATCTTCAAAATAAAAAATTGCAGCTGCTATCTTTTTAAGTATTTATTCTGAAATATTACAAACATACAAAAAGAAAACCATAGACAGTGCAATATACATGATCCATCTCATATCAGAGATTTATCATCTGTCATTTATCTCAATCATTTCCCTGACTTTATTTTTTGGTGCCAGTCCTGCGGACTGACCTCAGGGCCAGGGTGCTGTCCCTAAACTTTTGTGCTCAAAGCTGATGCTCTACCACTTTAGCCACTGTTCCACTTTCAACTTTTTGGTGCTTAGCTGGAGATAAGCATCTTACAGCCATTTCTCTCTCTCTTTTTTTTTGCTGGTCATGGGGTTTGAACTGTCTGGGCCTTGGTGCTGTCCCTGAGCTCTTCAGCTCAAGGCTAGCACTATACCACTGCAGCCACAGCAACACTTTTGATTTTTTGGTGATTAACTGGAGATAAGAGTCTCACAGATGTTCCTATCCGGGATGGCTTCGATCCAAGATTCTCAGATCTTAGCCTCCTGAGTAGCTAAGATTACGGACGTGAGCCACTGGCACCTGGCTCATTTGTTTCTTTTAAACTTCTTCCTGAAAGCTGAAAGCTATGGTGCTGTCTTTTTTCATAAAGCATGCTAGTTGTCTGCTATATAAAGGGCTTCTTCACACTACATTGCATTGTGTTCAATGTTAAAACTTACTTTTTTTCTTCAACATTATGGATTTGAGGTTTACTCCTATAGCTCTGGTTCACACATTCCTCTGGCATATTCTTCTGCATTACACAAATAAATCCCAGTTGTTTTTTGCCACTCCTCCCTAAATGGACATCGTGTGGCCGCCAACAACTCAGTATGAGAACACCCAGAAAACACCACGCCCTGTGGGGCTGCGCACTATGGAGACTTATGATGTGTCATACCACAGCATACAGTGCTGGCTCAAGTCAGGAGGCTCCAGCAACCTTCCCACCAGTGGCGCTGACTGGATGCTAGCCCAAGGAGGCTGCGCCTGGCGTCCTCATCTCACCCACAGTTAGGCTTTGACTTTTTTTTAGTGAGATGTTTCCATTTTCATTTCTCTTATTCTTTTTCAGGTTCTTTGCTCACTAATTTTTTAGTTGTGTTCTTTATTCTTATTGATTCATAGGAATTCTTTATGAATTCAAAGTGCTTATTATCCTTAATAGTTTTACATTCTGCAAACATCTGGTCTGAGGCTTATTGTTCTGATGACTTTGCATGTGAAATACTTGCCACATACCAATAGTATTACATGACGTATGATATGCATGATCAAATCACGTGGCGTAACAATGAAATGAATACCCATGAGTTTAAATGAAGAACCAAATATCAGCATCATTAGATCTCACCTCCTGACTACCATGCTGCATTGGTGTTCATCAAAAACCCTGCTTTTCAAAAGAAGTTTCATTTTGCCTCACGACTCTAAATGAGATTGTAATGTAGTTTTGTGCAGGCTTTCCTGTAAACACTTTTTCTAAAGTTGGCCCATGCTGTCACCCAGGCACTCTGCTTCAAGCCTTCTCGCTGTTGTTCCAGGACATGGCTGTGTGGTGGGGTGAGCCCTCCATCCTCCTGGCACCCACATGTGCTTCCTCGGAGCTTGTGCCTAGCAGCAGACTTGCACCTCTTCAGGACTGTCTGCGGCTCTTTTCCTTTATTTCTTTTGATATACAGGGATTTTTTTTCCTTTTAAAGTAGTCAAATAAATCATATTTTTCCTTGATGATTTGTACTAATTTTATCTTTTTTTTTGGGGGGGGGGTCCGGTCATGGGGCCTGAACTCTGGGCCTGGGTGCTGTCCCTCAGCTCTTCAGCTCAATGCTAGTGCTCTACCACTTGAACCACAGTGCCACTTCCGGCTTTTTTCTTTTTGCTTATGTGGTGCTAAGGAATTGAACCCAGGGCCTCAGGCACAAGGCAAGCTCTCTACCACTGAGCCACCTTCCCAGCCCTAATTTTATCTTATTTAAGAGATATGGCCTGCTCTGAGGTTTAAAAAAAAAGGTTGCCTTATATTTTTATCTAAAAGTTTTTACATTTTATTTCCCATGCTCAATTTACTTTTGTGAACATTGTAAAACATAATCCAGTTTTTTCATGCAGCTAATCGTGCTATTTAAATATGTATGTATGTGTTTATTTACTTCTGTGTCTGTCCTGGGGCTTGAATTCGGGGATGGGGTGCTGTGCCTGAGCTTTTAGCTCAAGACTAGTGCTCTACCAACTGAGCCACAACTTCACTTTCATCTTTTTGGTGGTTAATTGCAGATAAGTCTCACAGACATTCTTACCCAGGCTGGCTTTGAACCGTGATCCTCAGATCTCAGCCTTCTGAATAGCTAGGATTATAGATGTAAGCCAGCCAGCACACAGTTATACAATATTTTTAATATTGCAAATCTTAAATAACATAAATACCCTAAATATTTTTAAGCTTGGAAGTCTGAAACAAGAATTGGCCCTATCTAAGAAGCAGAAGTACTTTGCTTCTTATGTAAGAAACTAGATACTCTTTAGAGACTAAGTTTATTGTAGCAAAAGATAAATATTAAATCTCATTTTTGTTTAATCAAACATTATAAAAACCATACATCAGTTGCCACATGAGAATACCTTCAAATTATAATATTAAAAAAAACCCTCTGGGATTTACAAAACATAGCTTGCTGAAGGCACAAATCTGTGCTATGAGATGAAGTTCCACTCTAGAAGCATGTCTTACCACACTTCCAGTCCTGTTAGTGCCAGACGGAGCCTTTCCAATCTAAGGACCTCCCCCTTCCCAAACCTTTGCCCCTTGTCCACCATAAGGTGCCACCAACTCTAACCTCTTAACTCTGTGCCCTTTTTCCTTCTTTTGTTGTCAGTGAGCACTACAACGGAAGTCTATAAGCACTCTATTCATTGGACAGCCATTTCAATCACGTGTTCAAACTTTATGACTCAATTTTCTTTTAGGGAAGACAAAGCAACTTCAATCTCTACTTTGTCATGTCTAAGAATAAAACTGATGTAGATTAAATACCTAGGTGGAACTTGTATGCATCATCTCTTACTTCTGGGGTTTAGGAACTCTGAGCTGACTCACTACCTAAGCAGTTACTAGGGTTAACCTAGGGCCACACCACAAGTTAGACTATTACAATATGATTTAAGTAGCCAAGGTGTGAAGGTAAAGCTCTACTTTTTCAGTGAGGACGAGAAGTGTTAATGGGAAGCAGTATTTACTATGCTCAACCTAGACTATTCCATTTGTGCTAAGCATTAACCAGTATCCCCCCCTCCTTCAGCTTGGTACTAGCTGAATGGGATTGCTTACAAAGGGCAAAGAACATGGCTAGTTAACACTTGGAAAACTGAGGCTTTATTTTCTTCAAATTATGAAAGCAGGTAATAGGAAGATGAGCCTAATTTTTACTTTCCTATTTCTGTGATAAGGAAGCAAGCACCAGAGCCTAATGTTTATTCATGCTTTCAAAAAGTTTTTAAAATGACATTTAACTGCAAGTATGAAGGGAAATCACCCATCTTACAGAACTATATAATGGTCCTGGGAGAATCTGATGGCCCTCTGGTACACATCAAAGAGTACAACACTTGTCTCAGAGAACAGAGAAAATCCAAGAGTCAGGTGCCCAGGACTCATGTCTGTAATCCTAGCTACTTAGTAGATAGAGATCTGAGGATCCCTTCAAAGCTAGCCTGGGAAGACAAACCCAGAACAACTTTTATTGCCAATTAACCAGCAAAAACAAGCTGGAACTGAAGGCATAGCTCAATTGGTAGAGTGCCAGCTGTAAGCAAAAAAGCTAAATAAAAGTGCAGGGCTCTGAGTTCAAGCCCAGTGCTCATACTTCAATAATGAAGGCAGGGCACAGCACATAGCACAACTGGCAGAATCCGGGTTTAATCCTCAATGCCACAAAAAAAAAAAAAAAAAGAATAAACTTTGGGCTAGGAATGTGGCTTAGTGGTAGAGTGCCTAGCATATATGAAGTCCTGGGTTTGATTCCTCAGTACCACATAAACGGAAAAAGCCAGAAGTGGCACTCTGGCTCAAGTGGTAGAGTCCTAGCCTTGAGCAAAAAGATGCTCAGGTACAGTGCCTAGGTCCTGAGTTCAAGCCCCAGGACTGGCAAAAAATAAAAAATTTAATATATATATATATATATATATATATATATATATAAATATATAAGATAAACTTTGTCTAGACAGAAGTATTTTACTGAAAAATTTATACTGTTTCAGTAACTTTCCAAGATACCATTCAAGGTAAATGTAATAAGATTATTTTTCTTTCAATTTACAATGTATGTGTATAATCTTACAAGTATATATATGCAAACACTTATAGATAATAAAAATTGTCCTTATAGTTCCCTCTAGTTTTGATCACCAAGTATATTTTTCTACCACAAAGTAAGAAAAGGCTGTTAGACTGGTGAGTGGAGGTGTCTTGACCTAAGAGGGTCAAAAGGTCAACGAATTAGAGACACGTGTTTAGAAGATAGATATACAATTAGCTTCAACCTGAATGCCACATGAAAGAAATGTTACTAGGTCAGAACGAGGTCATCCACTGAAAACGTCACAATTACAGAGAAATTATTTTGAGACCAATTTAACTTCATCTATAAAATTTGGTTATTAAGGGCTGGGATGTAGCTCAGTGGCAAAGTGCTTGCCTAGCAAGTGCAATGTCCTGGGCTCGATCCCCAGTACCAAAAAAGACAAAAAAAAAAAATTTGGTTATTAAAAAACTAGCTTTTTTTTTCTATGTCACAATCAGAAAACCTAGTATTATCTACCCTCTTTCAAAATATTTGGTTTGGTACTAACAATCCAATGAAAGTCCTGCTCTATTAAGTAGTCTTTGCAAGGTGAGGGCTATGCTGTAAACATTTACCAAATGAAAATGTTAAAAACTTACTCAAATCTGGAGGGTAGCATTTCAGAAGCCACATATATAACTAACTTACCAGCTGACGTCTGTTTCTTTTCCAGGTTTCTGCTTTCCTTTTAGAGTTCATGTTCTGAAAAGCTAAGGTAGAAAGGTTCTAGTCAAAGTTCACAACTTTGCAAGGGTCTGGTACAAGTCCCAGGAGATGCTGGGTCTTGCTTTTCTCGCATGCATCTAAAACAACCATTTCCCAGGAGCTCTTTAAGCCCAAACCAGAGGTACTAATACATCAACTCTAAGTCACACAGAGAAATGGGGAAGAGCTCCTCACACAGATCGTGTAGTCAGAGGGGACACAGACAGGCTCAGCAACATCCCAGAGACCTTCAGCTTCTCTAGACTACCATCGAACTTCCAAGAGTAACAACTGGATCTCTGAGTTTAGGATACATTATTTGACAGAAGCCTTTCTAGGATGATCAGTGATTGATCTTATTACAGTTTTCAATAATTTAACTTCCAAGAGTAACAACTGGACCTCTGAGTTTAGGACACATTATTTGACAGAAGCCTTTCTAGGATAATCAGTGATCGATCTTATTACAGTCTTCAATAATTTAACTGACTGAAGTTGAAGTAACCCTCGTAATGATTAACATCTTTCCATCATGACCGAAAGAAGTACTAGATAAACCTAGGTCCCAGGACTTTCCTCTACTATTTTGCTTGTCTGCCACATATCCATACCCAGTAACATCCCTAACAGAGTTCTCAACAAAGCTCATTGCCACATCTCCATTAGCACATCTGATCCTACACATCTTGTCTCACAGGAAAACATGGAAAAGTATTTTTTCCCCTCTAGAAACCCATGCTGTGAGAATCTCCTCTCTGTCTCACATAGTTTAGTTGCCATGTAACATCTCTTCTACATCCTTAAGGAGCAAAAGACCCCATACACACACACACACACACACACACACACACACACACACACACACACAGACACACACACACACAGACACACACACA
>NW_012267336.1:2483944-2486797 GCF_000151885.1 Dipodomys ordii | reverse complement strand
TATATATATATATATATATATAATTTATTTATTTTTTTGCTGGTCCTGGGGCTTGAACACAGAGCCTGGGCTCTGTTCCTGAGCCTCTCTGTGCTCAAGGCTAGTGCTCTATTACTTGAACCACAACTCTACTTTTGGCTTTTTCTGTTTATGTGGTACTGAGGAATCGAACCCAGGGCTTCATGCATGCTAGGCAAACACTCTACCACTAAGCCATATTCCCAGCTCTCCATTCTATCTTTATAGCTACAGTATACTGCTTTGCTCCCCTTTATTAAAGGGGAGAACATGTAATAAACTTTTTTAATAACACTCGTACTATACTAACAAAATGATTTTCATTTTTGCATGTTATCTTGCTTGTCCAAATGTACACACATATATACATTCACTTGTTTATTTGTTGTGAAGAAAGACCTATGTAGCTCATGTTGCCCTGGAACTCATAATCCTCCTTCCTCAACCTCCAGGGTTCTGGGATTACAGTGTATGTGCTACTATGCCTGGCCAAATAAAGACTTAAATATAGTTGAAGGCTGGAGATATGGCTTAGTGATACAAGACCCAGCACCACAAATACAGTTAATACAGTCGAACATTCATTACCATCTAGAGACAATTTACTACTTATTTAATAAATGCAATCGAATATCATGATGTTGTAGTCTTGAAAATGCTAGGCAAGCATAAAACCACTTAGCTATACCACCCTGCCAAAATTTCCTCCCTACTTTGTTTTTTAAAAAGAAATTTTAGCTGGGTGCTGGTGGCTCACACCTGTAATCTTAGCTACTCAGGAGGCTGAGATCTGAATATCATGGTTGAAAGCCAGTCTGGACAGTAAAGTCCATGAGATTCTTATCTCCAATTAAGCACCAGAAAACCAGAAGTGGTGCTGTGGCTCAAGTGGTAGAGGGCTAGCCTTGAGCCGAAGAGCTTAGGGGCCAGGCCCAGAGTTCAAGACCCACGACCAACCCAAAAGAAAGGAAGGAGGGAGGGAAGGGAGGGTAGGGAGGAATGAAGGAAGAAAGGAAGGAAGGAAGGAAGGAAGGAAGGAAGGAAGGAAGGAAGGAAGGAAGGAAGGAAAAAAAAAGAAATTTTAGAGATCTGTCATGATTTGACACAGATGATGAAGATTTTCAAAGGAAGACTCTTCAGGCCTTTCAAAGATAGCTAGAAAGTTATTGAAAGACAAGGAAGAAAACTATTACAGTGGGGGCTGGGAAGGTGGCTCAGTGGTAGAGAGCTTGCCTTGCATGCCTGAGGCCCTTGGTTCAATTCCTCAGCACCACATGAACAGAAAAGGCCAGACTGAAAACAAAAGACTTGAACTGTCTTTTCAAGTCAAAGTCAAACCATACACCAGGGAAACAGATTCAAATTTAGCCTAATATAACTATTGTACAAAGAAGATAATGAAGATAATGAATTAAGGGCTCAAAAACGGCTGCTCATTGGGGCTGGGAAGGTGGTTCAGTGGTAGAGTGCTTGCCTTGCATGCCTGAGGCCCTGGGTTTGATTCTTCAGCACCACATAAGCAAAAAGAAAAAAGCCGGAAGTGGTGCTCTGGCTCAAGTGGAGAGCGCTAGCTTTGAGCTGAAGAGCTGAGGGACAGCGCCCAGGCCCAGAGTTTAGGCCCCGCGACCGGATCCAAAAAGAAAAAAAAACTATTATAATAATAAATTTCCTTTACTTTATAAAAGAAAAATTCATTGAAGACAAATATTCTGCATAATAAATGTAACATTGTAAAATCTTAGCACTAAAGAAACTCAAACTAAAAGTTTCTCTAACTCAATATGTTCACTGTCTAGGTAAAAACAGTGAGGTCCAGCCAGCTAACATGGCTAAAATTCCAGCTACTCAGGAGACAGAGTTTGAAAGGACTGAGCTTTAAGACTAGCTCCAGTAAAAACAGGGACTCCATTTCAGCCAACAAACCAGGCATATTGGTGCATGTTTATGATCCAATACAAGATCACAGTTCAAGGCAAGACCTGGACAAAAATTTGAGACCCCATATGAAAAATAACTAAAGTACATAGCCTACCAACTCCAAGTCCCTGGTTAATCAACCTCCAACACCACCAAAAAGAGCAGTAAGGTCTGCACAGAAAAATAAAAATTTGCCAAAGTTATCCATAATTTAGCTGCATAGAGACTTTCTTCTTTTTATTTCTTTTATGGCAGTACTGGAATTTGAACTCGGGGCTGCACTTGTTAAGCAGATAATCTATTGCTTGAGCCACATCAACCACCAATTGAATATTCTATTCAAAGGAGACTTTAAGAACTAAGTAACTAAGTTTAGATATATAAACATAAACAAGCCATTACAGAGACTGATTCTTGTTTGAGTGTGTGCCAGATTTTGTTGAGGTTGCCTTACTTCCTGGTGATTGACTGCATTCATTAACTGATGAGGTTGCCCAACAGAAGAGTTTGGATAGGTAGCCATGAGCTAAGTAAAAGATGACTGGAAGTAGTGCTCAGAGTGGTAGAGCGCTAGCCTTGAGCAAAAGAGCTGAGGGACAGCACCCACACCCTAAGTTCAAGCCCCACAACCAACCCCCCCAAAAAAATCTGAAAAGAAGACAACTATCTTTAACTTTTTTTTTTTGTCAGTAGTGGGACCTGTACTCTGGACCTGTGAACTGTCCCTCAGCTCTTCAGCTCAAGGCTAGTGCTCTACCACTTGAGCCACAGTACCACTTCCAGCTTTTTTTTTTTTTTGCTTATGTGGTGCTGAGGAATTGAACCCAGGGATGTATGCAAGGCAAGCACTCTACCACTGAGCCACCTTCCCAGTCCCCGCCCACCTGTCCTTATCTTTAGCTTTTTTTTTTTTTTTTT
>NW_012267336.1:2478611-2480441 GCF_000151885.1 Dipodomys ordii | reverse complement strand
TGACTATTCTCAGACTCCTCAGGCTGTCTGCACTTGGCGCTGTAGCTCAAGTGGTAGAGCACTTGCCTTGAACTGAAGAGCTGAGGGACAGCGCCCAGGCCCAGAGTTCAAGCCCCACGACCGACCAAAAAAAAAAAAAAAGTCCCCAAGAGAATCTTATCTCCAGTTAACCACTCAAAAAAACAAACAACATCAACAACAAAAATGGAAATGGACCTGTGGTTTAAAGTGGAAGAGCTCCAGCCTTGAGCAAAGGAGTTTAGGGGCAGCACCCAGGCCTTGAGTTCAAGGCCTAAAACTGACAAAAAAAAAAAAACAACTAGCAACTAAGTGTTAAAAAGCTTCTCTTTGTTCTGCCAGATGACTCTTTTCTCACCTTGATCAACTGCTAATAAAAATTACTGAAGATGGACACTGGTAGCTCATGCCTACAATCCTAGTTACTGAAAAGGCTGAGATGTGAGGATCGTGGTTCAAAGCCAACCCAGGTAGGAAAGCCTGTGAGACTCTTATTTTCAACTTAGCACCCAAAAACTGGAGTTGGAGTTGTAGCTTAAGTGGTAAAGTACTAGTCTTGAGCACAAAGCTCAGCCTGAGTTCAAGCTCCAGGACCAACAGAAATAAATAAAAATTATTGAAGACACTGGATCTAAACTAAGGGTCATTATAAGACTGGTATGTAATAATTACACTTGCTCTCTTCTTTCTCCACCAGTTTTGCTTAAAACTCATGAGTTGTCTGGGAAACAGACTGTGTTCGTAGCATGATGACATGTTCTGTCCTGAATTTACTTTGGAGTCACTCAGGAGATGTTCCTGCTAAGTATGGAATGTAAAACTTGAACTCTCAAAATGGAAACTGATACTAACAGGCAATAGGAATGTCATTCCTTATTAATAAACTATAGAAAGAGAAACCAAAAAAAGTTGGAGTAAGGATTGTTACTTTGTCAATTTTGTCACTTGATGAATCTATTATACGTGATTTTCACTAACAGGAAAGTGAAAGAGCTCCCTACTTTGTACCTACACATTTTAAAAGGAAAAAGAAAATGCAATGTCCATCTGAAATAATGAGAGTGAAAAGGTTACAAAGATTGTAGAAAGGCACCTAGCACAAGACAGGCTATGACCTCCTTTACAGACCTGAAAACAAAACAAAACAAAATACAGAAAAGCAATTTTGTAAGCACAATTAAAAGTAGAAGGTTAATTGTTGGTATGAGATAGAGAGACCACAGAAGAAAAAGGGAAAATGACCTTTCATTGTTAAGTAATTACCTCCAGGCAGGAACTCCATGATTAGGTAGAGGTTTAGCTTATCCTGAAAACTATAGAACATTTTCACAACCCACAAACTGTCTGCCTCCACTAGAATGTCACGCTCCGCACGAATGTGGCCAACCTGGAGGTATACGCATTTGATTAATGACAAGCCTTACTCTGCTTTATTACACTGTATATTGCTTAAACAATTTAAAGACTGAGGATTTGTGCTGATGCAAAAGATCAGCTCAGGCACACCTACTAACTCAACTGACACTTGGAAAGTATTCAGTGATGAAAAATTGAGTGATAAATGGCTTCAAAGCAAACTGCAAATTTAACAGTGACACCAATTAAACTATTGATTAGTTAAAATTACCACTTTTCTGCATAATTTTTGTTCTAACAATTTTTTTTTTTTGGGTCCGGTCGTGGGGCCTGAACTCTGGGCCTGGGCGCTGTCCTTCAGCTCTTCAGCTCAAGGCTAGCGCTCTACCACTTGAGCCACAGCGCCACTTCTGGCTTTTTTCTTTTTGCTTATGTGGTGCTGAGGAATCGAACCCA
>NW_012267336.1:2469926-2474038 GCF_000151885.1 Dipodomys ordii | reverse complement strand
TTTAAGGCTATGCATAACCCATAGACAGTATTTGTACTTATATGTTTATAACTACCTCTTCATAAAGGGAAAACATAATATGTAAAGTCATATGTAACAGAGCTTACGCAAGCTAACAAAATATACTTTTTTTTTTTTTTGGTTGTCATGGGGCTTGAACTCTGGGCCTGGGCTCTGTCCCTGAGCTCTTCAGCTCAAGGCTAGCGCTCTACCACTTGAGCCACAGCCACTTTCCAAAATGCACATTTCATTAAGCTAAAGAACAGTTTTATTAGACAAAACTCCTAGCATGAGCTGACTTAAAGCACTCTGGCTGTGCTGCTCTTTACCTGTTCTTTTTCAAGCATATCTGCTTTACGAAGGATTTTCATTGCATACACATGCCCTGTATCTTTCTTCTGAACAAGCCGCACCTGAAGACATAAAAGAAATGCTAAGTCAAAAGTTCACACTAAGCCAGGTGCTAGTGGCTCACGCCTGTAATCAGGAGGCAAGAAAGTCCGTGAGACTCTTATCTCCAATAAACCACCAGAAAATCAGAAGTGGCGCTGTGGCTCAAGTGGTATAGAGTGCTAACCTTGAGCTGAAGAGCTGAGGGACAGCGCCCAGGCCCAGAGTTCAAGCTCCATGACTAAGAAAAAAAAATTTCACACTAATGCTTTTGCATGTTAGAGAAAGCATTTGTCACTTGGTGCTGGAACCCCAGGTCCCACAGTATGACACTTGAAAATCCTATAATTTAAATATAGCAACTAGTAGTAACAAAACAGAAGAAACTGCTTTCCAATGTTTCAAAACAAATACTTTCTGCACAGCATTGTGAGTGCTAGAAGCATCCTCAAAAATCTCAGCATCCGAGAAACTTGGACTTCCTAGTTGAAAAAAATAATCTAATATCACCTTCAGTTTCAAACTTAAGGACAAGTTATACCCCTGGCATGTATCATCCAGGCACCTCAGAATACCTAAATAAATTAGAGCAACAATTACAACAAAATGACAACTGATACATACAAGAAAAATGTCTTGTAATTTAAAATAAAGTAACTTGGGGGGGGGGGGCCTGGTCATGGGGCTTGAACTCAGGCCTGGGTGCTCTCCCTCAGCAATTCAACTCAAGGCTAGCACTCTACCACTTGAACCACAGCACCACTTTTGGTTTTTTGATGGTCTATTGGAGATAAGAGTCTTACGGACTTTTCCTGCCCAGGCTGACTTTGAACTGAGATCCTCATATATCAGCCTCCTCAGTAGCTAGGATTATAGGCATGAGCCACAGGCACATGACTTCTATAGTGTTTTATATTTGATATATAGCTGTGGTTTTTACCTCACCAAATGCTCCTCTGCCTATGACTTTTAAGGATTCAAAATCTTCCAATCCAAGTCTTGTTCTCTTCAAACGAAGAAACTCTGTTTCCTTCCGAGCATGTGCTGATCTCCTGAGTCGCTTCTAATATTTAAATAATGGAGGGAGGAAAACAGGAGGAGTGGGTAATTCTGGAACTGCAACAAAAATCATCTTTGTCTTGTCCAGCTAGAAATAGAAAGCAGGGCCACACGAAACTAGGCACAATCTTACACAAGACAGCACCTTCAAGAGGTCCCCCCTCCCTCCCCTGGCTTTCAGACACGCAGCTTCCTCTGAAAACCTGACTATTCTACTTCAGCAGCCCCTATTCTAAGATTTATAGTGAACAGAAAAAAAAAAAAAAAAACATTTTCCTTTAATCTTTTACGCAACATAAAAGTATCTTTTTATTTCCCTCTGGGCTTTCCCAGGATACTAGAACTTCCCATTATTCCTAAGTATGTTGGTTACTTTTGCCTCAGTCCTGGGTCTGTGACTCATTAGTTTTTTTGGGGGGTGGGGGGTGGGGGTGGTCATGGGGCTTGAACTCTGGGCTTGGGCGCTGTCCCTCAGCTCTTCAGCTCAAGGCTAGCACTCTACCACTTCAGCCTCAGTGCCATTTCTGGCTTTTTCTGATTATGTAGTGCTGAGGAAACGAACCCAGAGGCTCATGCACATCAGGCAAGCATTCTACTACCACTGAGCCACTTTCCCAGCCCCATTCTTATTTCTGAAGGCATTCCCAGCACTATTTAGTTACTAACACATCTGGCAGTACTGGAGTTTGAACTCAGATCCTCACAGTTGTTAAGTCACAATTTAAACCGGAGGTAGTCTTTTTTTTTTTTTTGGTCATGGGGCTTGAATTCTGAGCCTAGGCGCTGTCCCTCAGCTCCTCAGCTCAACGTTAGCACTCTACCATTTGAGCCACAGCACCCACTTCCGGCTCTTTTTATGTGGTGCTGAGGAATCGAACCCAGGGACTCATGCATGCGAGGCAAGTGCTCTACCACTGAGCCACCTTCCCAGCCCCCTATTTATTTATTTTTGTCGGTCATGGGGCTTGAACTCTGAGTCTGGGCGCTGTCCCTCAACTCTTCAGCTCAAGGACAGCACTCTACCACTTGAGCCACAGCGCCACTTCTCATTTTCTGGTGGTTAACTAGAGACAAGAGTCTCACAGAACTTCTGCTCAGGCTCACTTTGAACCACAATCCTCAGATCTCAGCCTCCTAAGTAGCTAGGATTACAGGCCACTGGTGCCTGACGTTACTACTTCTTCTAGTGATAACTAAGCTACATCCCAAATCTCTGAAAGTGTTCTTAAGCATTGAAGGAGAATCTGCATTACTCAGCCATTTGTACTGTTTTCCAAAGGCTAGTCTAGTCTTAATTATTTTCTCCCATGATATCTGTGAACAATGGGCAGAGGGCTGATTTAGGATAAGTTCTTTGTTTGACAATGATTTAAGAAATTTGTCTTATTGAAGACTTTTTAGTGAACTTTATAAGAATGCTTACTTTGTTCTCTTATATTTTAATTTGGCTGGGCCTTGGTGGCTCATACCTGTAATCCTACTTAGAAGGCTAAGATCGGAGAATTATGGTTCAAAGCAAGCAAGCCCAGGCAGGGAGGTCTGTGAGACTCTTACCACCAATTAACTACCAAAAATCTAGAAGGGCAGCTATGTTCAAGAATGCTAGCCCTGAGCAAAAAAGCTAACAGAGAGCTGGGAATGTGGCTTAGTAGTAGAGTGCTTGTCTAGCATGCATGAAGCCCGGGGTTGGATTCTTCAGTATCACATAAACAGAAAAGGCCAGAAGTGGCACTGTGGCTCAAGAGGTAGAGTGCTAGCCTGAACAAAAAAAGCTCAGGGACAGTGGCCAGGTCCTGAGTTCAAGCCCCAGGACCAGCAAAAATAAATAAATTAATTAAATAAAATACTAAGAGGTAGTGATCAAGCCAAGTTCAATCACCAGGATCAGCATAGATAAATAATAATAATTTGATATCAATAATTTCAGGGTTTCAACTCAGGGCCTTGGCGCTGTTCCTGAGCTTTTGTGCTCAAGGCTAGTGCTGTACAACTTGAGCCACAGCTTTACAACTGACTTTTTAGTAGTCAATTGGAGACTGATTTTCTTGCCCGGGCTGGCTCTGAACCAAGATTCCTCAGATTTCAGTCTCTTCAGTAGCTAGGATTACCGATATGAGCCACCAGCACGGGCCATCTTTTCTTTGTTTAGCAGTACTAGGGTTTGAACTCAGGCCTTGAATGTGCCAGGCAGGCGCTCTAGCCTCCAGGCAAGCCTCCTTAGCACTTTTTAGTTACCTGTGAGGTAAAGTCTTGCTTTTATGCTTGTGCCAGGCTGGTTCACCATTTTCCTTTTTATGCTTTCATATAGCTGAGATGACAGGCACATGCCACCCACTGCTATTCTACTTTTGCAGCCCATTATTCTAAAATTTCTAGTGAACAGCGACAAGCCCAGCTATTGGTTGAGGTAAGAGTCTCATAAACTTTTTGCCTCAAATCAGGATTCTCCTGAACTCTACCTCCCAAGTAGCTAGAATTAATTATAGGCATAAGCCACTTAAGCCCAGCTGATTTCATCCTTTCCTTTTCTTGGAATTCTACATCAAACTATGAAACTATGCCTAGACAAGTATTCCTCTCCTAGGTACTCAATAATTAGCTTTTCCCAAGAAATTCAGAAGCATGCTATCCCTCGGGTTCTTCTGTGACTGAGCCAAAATCCT
>NW_012267336.1:2465113-2469876 GCF_000151885.1 Dipodomys ordii | reverse complement strand
CCCCCCCCCCCCCCCCCGGGTTAACTTAGTGCCACAACCTTTCACACTGGTCAGGAAAAACAACTGCCAATATTATTACCTCTTCATCTTTTAGGCCTTCTTCTTCCATCACTTTCTCTAACTTCTTTTGTCTAAAACAAACAGCAAAAATACAGGAAGTAACATTTAAATAACTGATAATTCTATTCATACATATCTGGTTTTGGGGAAAAATAACAAAAACAGTTAAGTATAAAATGTCTAATTAAAAGAAAAAAATCAGATTAAGACAAGTGACGATTCCTATCCTTGTTAAATCTATATTTCCAAGACTATAGAAGATGTTAATGCAACAAAAACTTTTATTTTATTTTTTTATTGTGAAAATACTGTACAGAGAGGTTACAATTACATGGGCAAGATAATGAGTACATTTCTTATCAAGCATTGTAGCCTCCTCCTTTGTTTCCCCTTCCCAACAAAAACTCTTTGTTTCAAAACCAAATCTTGGGCTGGGAAGGTGGCTCATTAGTAGAGTGCTTGCCTTGCATGCATGAGGCCCTTAGTTCAATTCCTCAGCACCACATAAGCAGTAAAAGCCGGAAGTGGCACTTGGGCTCAAAGTGGTAGAGCGCTAGCCTTGAGCTGAAAAGCTGAGGGACAGTGCCCAGGCCCAGAGTTCAGGCCCCACGACGGGACCCAAAACAAACAAACAAAAAAAAACAAATCTCCCCTTTCTCCCCCCTCCATTCTCCCTCTCCCTGTCATTTCCTTCTTACTAAACCAAAACCAGCTAGTATTTGGTAACTTCTCATGTCACAGTGTTTTCTCCCTCTCTGGCTAAAATCTACTTCCTTTATTTTTATATCTTCCTCTTCACCCTGCCACAAGCAGAGTAATAACCAACAAAGGAAGAGAAAATTTGGGGTGGGGGAGAGAAATGATCACAAAAAGCAAATGGTATGCGTGTCAAAACTTAGAACTTGGGGGCTGGGAATGTGGCTTAGCCTAGCATGCAGGAAACCCTGGGTTTCATTCCTCGTTACCACATAAAAAGAAAAAACCAGAGGTGGTGCTGTGGTTCAAGTGGTAGAGTGCTAGCCTTAAGCAAAAGAAACTCACAGACAGTGCCCAGACCCTGAGTTCAAGCCCCAAGACTGGCCAAAAAATAGCCAGTCTAGGCAAGAAAGTCCATGAGACTCTTATCTCCAATAAACTACTCAGTAAAAAACAGGAAGTGTGGGGCTGGGAAGGTGGCTCAGTGGTAGAGCGCTTGCCTTGCATGCTCAAGGCCCTGGGTTAGATTCCTCAGCACCACATAAGCAAAAAGAAAAAAGCCAGAAGTGGCGCTGTGACTCAAGTGGTAGAGCGCTAGCCTTGAGCTGAAGAGCTGAGGGACAGCACCCAGGCCCAGAGTTCAGGCCCCACGACCGGACCCAAAAAAAAAAAAAAAACAGGAAGTGTTGCTGTGGTTCAAGTGGTAGAGCATCAGCCTTGAGCAAAAGAGCTAAGAGACAGTGTCAAATACCCAGGTCCAGGACTGGACACCATACAAGCACACATGCACGCGTACATCTGGGCAGAAAAGTCCACAAATAAGAGTCCAAACAAGAGTCCAAACTAACCAGCAAAAAGCCTGGCTGAGCTGGGTACCAGTGGCTCACACATGTAATCCTAGCTACTCAAGACGCTGAAATCTAAGGATCATGGTTTAAAACCAGCCGGGGCAGGAAAGTCCATGAACCTCTTATCTCCACTTAACCACCAGAAAACCAAAAGTGGCATTGTGGCTCAAGTGGTAGAGTGCTAGCTTGAGCTGAAGAGTTGAGGGACAGCACCCAGCCCCAGTGTTCAAGCCCCATGACCAGCAAAAAAAAGCTTGGCTGGAGGCATGTTTCAAGTGGCAAAGCATGGCAACCTGAGCAAACCACAAGTCTAGGCCACAGAGCCAAGTTTCAGAGCAGCCTAAGCTAATAGTAAGACCTTGCCTCCCCCCAAAAAAGTCAAAGGAGAGAAGGTAGGAGGAAGGGTAGGAGGAAACGGCATCCAAGGTTTTCTTTTTTGTGCTGAGAGGTTATAGCTTCCCACCACTTGATCTTCAGTCTCATATTAGTTTTGTGGGTATTTTTTGCGCCCCCCCCCCTGCACTGCCCCCAGGCCTGGGCCTTGAACTCAGGGCCTGAGCACTATCCCTGAGTTTCTTTTGCTCAAGCCTAGTGCTCCACCACTTGAGCCACTTCTAGCTTTTTCTAAGTAGTTTATTGGAGATAAGAGTCTCACAGATTTCTTGCCTATGCTGGCTACCAACAGCAATTCTCAAATCTCAGCTCCCTGAGTAGTAAGGATTCCAGGCATAAGCCACATGCACCTGGCCTCATACTAATTTAATAGTTAAAAGAACCAAGTAAAACTTCCTTACAACCATTCTCAGAACTCCATTTATTCAGCATATTAAAGAAAGCACACCCTCTGTGCATCACCTTGATGATAAAATTAAAGAATAAAATAAAGAAAGCACAGCTGGGGGGGCTGGGAAGGTGGCTCAGTGGTAGAGCGCTTGCCTTGCATGCATGAGGCCCTGGGTTCGATTCCTCAGCACCACATAAGCCGGAAGTGGCGCTGTGGCTCAAGTGGTAGAGCACTAGCCTTGAGCTGAAGAGCTGAGGGACAGCGCCCAGGCCCCATGACCGGACCCCCCCAAAAAAAAAAAGAAAGCACAGCTGGCACAGCTGGGCTAGGAAGGTGGCTCAGTGGTAGAATCCTTGCCTCAAATGCATGAGGCCCTGGGTTCGATTCCTCAGCACCACATAAGCAGAAAAAGCCAGAAGTGGTGCTGTAGCTCAAAGTGGTAGAGCACTAGCCTTGAGCTGAAGAGCACAGGGACAGCGCCCAAGCCCAGAGTTCAAGCCCCATGACCGACCCCCCAAAAAATAAAAGTTTCCCGACTTTCCTGCTGGGCTGGCTTTGAACCACTATCCTCAGATCTTAGCCTCCTGAGTAGCTAGGATTTCAGGTGTGAGTCACGGACGCCCGGCTGGATTATGCTTTATATACCTACATGGATCCTAGTCTCCCTACTTTTTTTTCAAACTCCCAGACTGGACAGGAAAGCCTTGTAATATTCTTTTTTTTTTCTGGTCAGTCATGGGTTTTGAACTCCGGGCCTAAGCACCTATCCCTGAGCTCTTCAGCTCAAGGCAAGCACTCTACCACTTGAGCCACAGCATCACTTTCCTGCCTGGGCTGGCTCTGAACCATGATCCTCAGGCCTCAGCCTCCTGAGTAGCTAGGATTACTGTCCTGAGCCACCAACACTCAGCTTCTTGTGAGATTCTTTTTTTTCTGCCGGTTGTGGGTCTGAACTCGGCCTGGGCACTGTCCCTCAGCTCTTCAGCTCAAGGAGAGCACTCTACCACTAGAGCCATAGTACCACTTCTGGCTTTTTCTGCTTATGTGGTACTGAGGAATAGAACCCAGGGCCTCAGGCATGCAAGGCAAGCACTCTACTACTGAGCCACCTTCCTAGCCCCTCTTGTGAGATTCTTATCTTTAACTAACCACCAGGAGCTTGGAATGTGCCTTAGTGGTAGAATGCTTGCGGTGCATGCCTGAAGCCCTGGGTTTGATTCCTCAGTACTACAGAAACAGAAAAAGCCGGAAGTTGCACTGTGGCTCATGTGGTAGAGTGCTAGCCGTGAGCAGAAGATGCTCAGGGACATTGTTCAGGCCCTGAATTCAAACCTCAGGACTGACAAAAAAAAAAATGGAGATAGACCTTAAATGGTAGAGTGCTCTCTTGAGGAAAAAAGCTCAGGGACAGCTCTCAGGCCCTGAGTTCAAGTCCCAGGATTAGCACATATTAAAAAAAAAAGAAAAGAAAAGAAAGCACAAGAGCTATAATCTTACCACCACTTAACAGCCTTCCTGATAAGCAGACAATCTGAGCAGGGCTTTAGTCATGCACAAAGCACTTCAAACACCACACCAACAAGTTTGCTCTAACTCGAAAAGTCAGCAAAGGGATGATGTGATGAGATTTCTGTTCTAGAATGGCAACAAGCACAATGTGGATTTGATGGACTGGCAATCAGGAAAACAACTGAAAAGTTCTAAGGCCAACAGAAAGCTATCATATTGATTCAGATGTGCAATACACATATGATGTCAGGGATGGAAAACTACAATGAAGTAAAGGCATCGATTGCAAAGAAGACCAACCAGGTTTCCTTTCAACAATGTGTGTTTTACAATGTTAGACAAGAATGCCACAAAGTGCTAAGGATTATACTCAGGGCCTCACACAAGCTCAGCAGCACTTTACCACTGGGTGACAGACCCAGCCTACTGATATGTATTTCTTTCAAACATAACTCTTTACCTCATTTCTCGTTCTTCATGTTGGGCAATAAGATTGCTATAAAAATTCTCCAATGTCACTTTGGTCATCGTCACTCTTTCTTTTGTGTGGTTACTCATGGATGAACATGGTGTTGAACCTGTCATGGCCATGGCTTCTAGAAACAGAGAAGACAACTTAGTCGTGGAAGTAAGTATAAATTATAATATGTAACAAAAACCATTTAAACAGAATAATTGGTGAGAATAAGTACACATTAATGTCTTGTAAGTCAGAAACCCAACGCTTAAGACTTTCTAGTCTTGCCTGGCGCTGGTGGCTCACGCCTGTAATCCTAGCTACTCAGGAGGCTGAGATCTGAGGATCTCGGTTCAAAGCCAGCACGGGCAGGAAAGACCGTGAGACTCCTATCTCCAATAAACCACCC
>NW_012267336.1:2459232-2464473 GCF_000151885.1 Dipodomys ordii | reverse complement strand
AAAAAAAAAAAAAAGAAATACCATGCAACAAGATGGGCACCAGTGGGTCACACTGGAAATCCTATTTACTCAGAAGGCTGAGATCTGAGGATCACAGTTCAAAGCCAGCCCAGGCAGGAAAGTCCATAAGATTCTTATCTCCAATTAACCACCAGAAAACTGGAAGTGGTGCTGTGGCTCAAGTGGTAGAGCACTAGCCTTGAGCTGAAGAGTTGAGGGACAGTACCCAGGCCCAGAATTCAAGACCCACAACTGACAAAAAAAAGAAAAGAATAATACATGGTGGGGGCACTGGTGGCTCAAATCTGTAATCCTAACCAGGAGACTGAGATCTGAGGATCTGAGTTGAAAAGCCAGCCCAGGCAGGAAAAGTCCATGAGATTCTTATCCCCAATTAGCCACCAGAAAACCTGAAGTGGAACTGTTGCTCAAAGTAGTAGAGCTAGAGCACTAGCCTTGAGCAGAAAAGTTGGGATAGCACCAGGCCCTGCACCAAAGAAAAAAGAGAGAGAGAGAATTGTACAAGTAGAGCACCAGCCTTGCAAGTTTAAGGCAGAGTCCAAACAATAGTACCACCAAAAAAAGCAAGAAGCAAGAAAGGAAGGAAGGGAGGGAGGGAGGGAGGAAATACACAAGTACAAGATCACAATGCCACAAGATCATAACACCACAGACATAAATTGAGAATACAGGGTACTGCTGTGGTTCAAACTACACAGCCCGTGAGTTCAAACTACCATATACATGAGTCATAGATACATAAGTATCATATATACATATACACACATATATACATATGTACACACACACACATAGTATCATTTTTTGTTATCAAAGGCAGTTACTGGCACCTAGCAAGAGTGAATAATTTTGAAATACATTTTGAAAAAGAACGAACAAGATCAAAATAGATTGTTTGCAAGTATAAAAACTGAAAGCTTGCTGAAATTGTTTTGGAAAGTGGAGAAGTGTGAGTTTGAAGGGGAAAGACTGATGGAACATATTGTAAACATGTATGGGAATGTAACAATGAAATCCCCCTCTTTAATGAAAGCTAATAGAAAATTATAAAAACAAGTGGCACTGATCAAGATGCCATTCATAAACTGACATGTTGAATTGAAACTCTTTGTAAAACTACTTAAAGGTAATTTTTAGTTGTTTGTTTGTTTGTTTATTTATTGTCAGTCGTGGGGCTTGAATTCGGCCTGGGCATTGTCCCTCAGCTCTTCAACTCAAGGCTAGCACTCTACCACTTGAGCCACAGCGCCACTTCCCTTTTTCTGGTATTTTACCCAGGCTGACTTTGAACCATGATCCTCAGATCTTAGCCTTCTTAGTAGCTAGGATTACAGGTGCCCAGCTAAAAAAATTTTTTTAAAGATAGTCCCCAAGGGCTGGGAATATGGTTTAGTGGTAGAGTGCTTGCCTAGCATTCATGAGGCCCTGCGTTTGATTCCTCAGCACCACATAAACAGAAAAAAGCCAGAAGTGGCACTCTGGCGCAAGTGGAAGGGCGCTAGCCTTGAGCTGAAGAGCTGAGGGACAGTGCCCAAGCCCAGAGTTCAGGCCCCATGACCAAAAAAAAAAAAAAGAGAAAAAAAATAAAGCCATATATTGGGCTAAGAAGGTGGCTCAGTGGTAGAGTGCTTGCCTTGCATGCCTGAGGCCCTGGGTTCGATTCCTCAGCACCACATAAGCAAAAAGAAAAAAGCTGGAAGTGGCGCTATGGCTCAAGTGGTAGAGCGCTAGCCTTGAGCTGAAGAGCTGAGGGACAGCGCCCAGGCCCAGAGTTCAGGCCCCACGACCGGACCCCAAAAAATAAAAATAAAAAAATAAAGTCATATAATGAATAATACTCTGAGAACAGAGATTCAAAGTCATGGCTATACTTCAATTATCAAGCATTCAGATTCAAATTCAAAGACACAAATTCAAGACATTGTGCTCAGAGCTACCTTACCATAAATTAATGTGAAGCTCCTACTGTCAAAGCAAGCTCAAATGCTTCCAGAATAAAAGAGCAATTTTTTAAAACTTCTGGTATAAGCAGAGTATCTCTAGCTTTGGACTACATAGCAATACCTTGTTTCACCAAAAAAAAAAACCAAAACACTGGTTTTTGAAGCTTGGGTGTGGTTCCTTATTTGTCAGCCTGTACCCCCTCCACCCACAATGAAAACCACATGTACCCTAAGTGTGTTTGGTGAAGAAAAACTTAAAACCGTACAAAAAAAAAAGAAGTCTAAGTGAGAGCTGGGTACTCTTCCCCTGTCTGAAGATTTCTGGATGTTCTTCATATATATGCAGTTACATTTTAACAACTGAAACTATTAACAGAAAAATATGAGAGTACTTAAATATGAAGCAAACAATACCTTCAATATAATGAACAATTAGTCTTAAATTCAACAAGTTAAGATTTTCAGTTGTAGCTGTTGCCAGTGGCTCACACCTGTAATCCTAGCCACTCAAAAGGCTGAGATTAGGGCTGGGAAGGTGGCTCAGTGGTAGAGTGCTTGCCTTGCATGCATGAGGCCCTGGGTTCGACTCCTCATCACCACATAAGCAAAAAGAAAGGCGCTGTGGCTCAAGTGGTAGAGTGCTAGCCTTGAGCTGAAGAGCTGAGGGACAGTGCCCAGGCCCAGAGTTCAGGCCCCAAGGGCAAAAAAAAAAAAAAAAGATGCTTATATAAGCCAGGCACTGGTGGCTCATGCCTGTAGTTCTAGCTTCTCAAGAGGCTGAGATCTGAGGACCACAGTTCAAAGCCAGCCTGGGCAGGAAAGTCCATGAAACTCTTATCTCCAATAAACCACTAGAAACTTGAAGTGGCACTGTAGCTCAAGTGGTAGAAAACTAGCCTTGAGCTAAAGAACTGAGGAACAGCGCTCGGGCCCAGAGTTCAAGCCCCACAACCAACAACAACAATAACAAAAAAAAGATGCTCATATATTAGGGTCAACAAATTCTTCAGCAGAATGATTCTCATCTTACAAGATCTATGTCTAATGTAATAGTAAAGCAGGGATGTCCTTCCTTTTAACTTTTCTTCAAATCCTCTCCTCCTCTACTTCCTCCATTGAGAAAAGGTTTAGTCTAACTCTAATAACCTTTAATCAGGAGACAATTAACATTGCCTAATAGCAATTCAAAGGTTTCCTGGGTCAACCAAGTGCTTTTTACCACAGGGCTTTCCCTTATGCTTTCTGTAAGTCAACACAGGTCACTGGAGGTCTTGTTAAATTTGTTTCATTCTCCTTCAACTCTGTTAGGCAATTATAATAGATAGTTGAGAAGTTCTTCAAAGTTTAAATAGATTAAGAAAAGGATATGATCCTAATAAAAGCCAGGGATGAGACCTTCAAACTTAAAAGGAGGTCAAGGAAAACCACAGTTTAATTCAGTCTAGATAGTTAGGCTGGGTTCACTAAGTTTACAAAGGAACTGTTATCTCTATAAATAACTTTGCTGTCACCAATACTTTATTCCTTTGTGACCAACAACCCATTACCTCTCATCTGGACACTTCAACTTGAGATGAAATTGTTCCTCAAGAGGGCTGGGAAGGTGGCTCAGTCGTACAGCGCTTGCCTTGCATGCATGAGGCACTGGGTTCGATTCCTCAGCACCACATAAGCAGGGGAAAAAAAAGTCGGAAGTGGTGCTATGGCTCAAGTGGTAGCACAGTAGCCTTGAGCTAAAGAGCTGAAGGATAGCACCCAGGCCCTGAGTTCAGGCCCCATGACCGGACCCAAAAAAAAAAATGTTTCTCAAGAATCACAAGTCTAAGCCAGAAGTAGTGCTGTGCTCAATGCTGAAGTACTAGCCTTGAGTGGAAAAGCTGAGGGACAGCACCCAGGCCCAGAGTTCAGGCCCCACAACCAACAAAAATAATAAGAATAAAAATTACATGGGGCTGGGAAGTTGGCTCAGTGGTAGAGTGCTTGCCTCTCATGCAAGAGGCCCTGTAATCCTAGTTACTCAGGAGGCTGAGATCTGAAGATCATGGTTCTAAGCCAGCCTGGGCAGGAAAGTCCATGAGACTCTTATCTCCAATAAACCACTAGAAAACCTTTAGTAGCGCAGTGGCTCAAGTGGTAGAGCGCTCACCTTGAGCTGAAGAACTGAGGGACAATGCCCAGGCCCAGAGTTCAGCTCCCATGACCAACAAAAAATAAAATAAAATAAAATCACACGTCTGCAGGGTTACCAGCAGCTCACGCCTATAATCCTAGCTACTCAGGAGGATGAGATCTGAGGATCATGGTTCAAAGCCAGCCCAGGCAGGTAAGTCTGAGAGACTCTTTTCTCCAATTAACCACCAAAAGGCCAAAAGTGGAACTGCAACTCAAGTGGTAGATTGCTAGCCTTGAGCAGAAAAAAAAAAAAAAAGACAAACTCAGGGGGAATGTCAGGTGCTGAGTTCAAGACCAAGGACACGGACACAGACACACAGACACACAGACACACAGACACACAGACACACACACACACACACACACACACACACACACCATCACATGTCTAAATCTTTCCTTCTGAACTGTGAGCCACTGAAAAGCAAACACCATGAGCAGGGTGTGGTGGTACAGGCTGTAATCTCAGCACTCAGGAGACTGCGGCTTGAGGATCAAGGCCAGACTGGGCAGAAAGCCTATAGAGTAGGAGAGAGGGAAGGGGGGGAAGAGGGGAAGAGGGGAAGAGGAGAAAGAGGAGAAAGAGGAGGGGGGCAAACTCCTTGTCCTATACTTGTCATAATTTTCCCCCAATTCACAGACGGTGCTGCATACTTAGTACCTAAAAAAGAGAGAATTTAGAAAAAAAAAGAAGAAGAAGAAGAAGAATGACTGGGGAACTGCCAGAGTGGCTCAAGTGATGGAGCACCTGCTTACAGAAAGGTTAACTCGGGAACAAAACAATAACACTGCTTGTTGTTGTGCGCCGGGGAGGGCCGTCTGGGGTGAGGGGGACCCTGTTCTCAGGACGTCAGACACACTGGCTGGCTGAGTGACAGCCGGGGTGGGCGGTGAGCGAGGAAAGGACGAAAGGACAAGCTTCCCCCTCGCGTCTGGGTCACTTCCCGGTGTGTCCAGCGGCCGCCCCGCACGCCGGGTGACTCCGATTTCCCCCACTCTTGGCCGGACTTGTCCCTCTCCGCCGGCGGGGAGTGGTCGCTACGTGTCCCGGTGCCTCGACGGCTCCGGGAAGCCCGGCGTCCGGGAACGGACGGTGGGGAAGGCG
>NW_012267336.1:2450676-2458922 GCF_000151885.1 Dipodomys ordii | reverse complement strand
CGGCCCGCAGCCCTCTCGACGTGCGGGCGGACGAAGATCCAGCGGCAGCCGCCGGCCCGCCGGAGGACCGAGGGGACGTGCGAGGGGGGCTCCGAGGTCGGGGCCTGAGGAGCCGTTGTCAACGGGGACCACAGGAAGCGTCCCAACTGCCGGAAAAGACGGAGGCGCGGAGGGGCCAAGACACCCCTGGTCCCCTCGCGGTGCTGAGGGGCTGCCGCAGCGGCGGCCCCGGCCCCGGACTTGCGCATGCGCGAGTCACGGCTGGGCCTGCGAGAGCTGCGCGTGCGTGGCCCCGCCCTGCCCAGCTTCACCCCCTCACCGGGTTTGCACAAAGGGTGAGGCTAGACGTGTGCGGTCGAGGCGGTCGGGAGGTTGGGCTGAGCTGGACCCGGCCGGGCTGGGGAAGTTCCTGCTGTTTTGTTTTATTTACTTTGAGACAATTACAGCCTCGCGTGAAGTGGCAAAATGAGTCCTGAGAAGTTCCGTACACCCGACACCCAGCTCCCCTCCGCATCTTACGTAAGACCCGGTATCGCAACACGGAAATTGACGTTGGCACAGGACGATGAACTAAACTAAGACAATCAAGTTGCATGACAGACATCTGTTGGCCTTAACCACTCTGGCGTGCTTTCGGGAGCCGGTGTGTGCCTTTGCCGTTCAAAGAAATTTAATCCCTTCCCCCCCCCTCACCTGGATTTTCAAATCATCGGTTGCACAATAGGTCTGCTGAACTCTTGGCTCCACCTACTTTTCCTTAAAGTTAGGGTTCACGTGCTTTACCTGAGATCAGGTGAGCTCTCGGAGCTGGGAGATGGCAGCCGGGGAGAATGTCCCACGTTCACTGGAGGACCTGCCTCTCCCCCTTCCCCTCCACCTTTTGCACTACTGAGGTTTGAACTTAGTGCTTTGCACTTGCTAGCCATGCCCCCAGCCCTTTTCACTTTAGTTATGTTTTGATTAAGATCTCTATTTTGCTCAGTGCCATTGTGGCACCCTGATCCTCCTAACCATGCCTCCTTGATGGCTGGGATCACAGGGACCACCCACAACACCTCATTTGTTACTTGAGATGGAGGTCCCACTAACTTTTTAGCTTTTTTTTTTTTTTTTGTCAGTCGTGGGGCTTGAACTCTGGGCCTGGGCGCTGTCCCTCAGCTCTTCAGCTCAAGGGAGCGCTCTACCACTTGAGCTACAGCGCCACTTCCGGTTTTCTGGTGGTTTATTGGAGATAGGAGTCTCAAGGTCTCTCCTGCCCGGGCTGACTTTGAACCGTGATCCTCAGATCTCAGCCTCCTGAGTAGCTAGGATTACAGGCGTGAGCCACCAGCGCCCGGCTAGCTTTTTTTTTTCTACCACTTGAGCCACACCTCCACTTCTAGTTTTTTGGTCGTTAATTGAAATAAGAGTTTTATGAACTTTTTCCAGGCTGGCTTATAATCATATCCTCAGATCTCGGCCTCTTGAGTAGTAGCTAGGATTACAAGCCTGAGTCACTAGCACCCATTTTTTTTGTTGTTTTGGTTTTTTCTCTTCTTTTCTTTTGCCAGTCCTGGGGCTTGAACTCAGGGCCTGGGCACTGTCCCTGAGCTTCCTTTTGCTCAAGGCTAGCTAGCACTCTACCACTTGAACCACAGTGGCATTTCTCGCTTTTTCTATTTCTATGGTACTGAGGAACCATGCATGCTAGGCAAGCGCTCTATCTACCACTAAGCCTACCCCTAGCCAAATAAACTAGGCTTTTTTTTTTCCCTGATCCTAGGCACTGTCCGACAGTCCCACCGTCTCTGCTTAAAGCTAGTGCTCTACCACTTGAGCCACAGCTCCACTTCTGCTTTTTCACAAAATGGCACAATCTCTTTTTCAGGCAGCATTCATCTCGGAACTCCAGTTTTCTGATTTATAAAAATCTCTGTGCCAACATCCACAACATCTCTTTGCTGGGAGGCAGAACCCTGCCACCTGCTGCCCTGCCACCTGCTCCCCCTCTTTGGGCAAAGCTTGGGGTTTTGTTTTCTGTTTTTTGAAAGTCAGACTTGCTTGGCTGGTTTTGTCAGTGACCTTAAATTTAAGCACTCCTGGGTGTGGCTGGCAGATGCCAGTATCTCGTGCTTTAAGAAAATCCAGTACACAAATAACATTTTCAAAGCAAATTAGGAAGTGGCTGTTTGCCATCAAATGAACCTTGCAAAATGTTTCACTTAAGCCTTTTAAAAAAGATGTCTTTCCATATGTTTATTTATTAAATAGATGTAGTATTTACAGATGGTACAAAATACAAAAGAGTGAGCAAGGAAAAAGCCTGCACTTTGGTCCCCATCCCCCTTCCTGGCACTCAGCTCTGCACCACTCCTGTGACAGGTTTCCTGTGCATCTTTCCATACACAAACATATGTATTTGCATAAACATATGCTTCTAGTCCTGTGCAGGTGGTTCATCCCTGGAATCCTAGCTACACAAGAGGCTGATATCCCAGGTATCAAAGTTAGAAGCCAGGGGCTGGGAATGTGGCTTAGTGGTTGTGTAGTTGCCTAGCATACATGAAGCCTTGGGTTCAATTCCTCAGTAGCACATACACAGAAAAAGGCAGAAGTGGCACAGTGACTCAAGTTGGTAGAGCTCTAGCCTTGAGCAAAAGAAAAAGAAGCTCCAGCTGGGCACCGGTGGCTCACACCTGTAACCTTAGCTACTCAGGAGGCTGAGATCTGAGGATCACCGTTCAAAGCCAGCCCGGGCAAGAAAGTCCATGAGACTCTTATCTCCAATGAACCACCAGAAAACTGAAGTAGTGCTGTGGCTCAAGTGGTAGAGTGCTAGCCTTGAGCTGAAGAGCTGAGGAATAGCACCCAGGCCCAGAGTTCAAGCCCCACAACCAACCAAAAATAAAATAAATAAGAGAGAAAGAAAGAAAAAGAAGCTCAGGGACAGTTCCCAGGCCCTGGGTTCAAGCCCAGCCCCAGGACTGGTAAGGATACAGAGAGAGATGCAGGTATGAGGGTAGGGGAGTTAGAAGCCAGGCAGAAAAATCCTGGAGACTCCATTAAAAAAAAAAAAAAAAAAACAGCAAAAAGCAGCAGTACTGGAGATTTGCCTCCTGGAATAGAATGTTAGCCAAAGGAGCAAAATAGGCACAATGCCAGCAGCTAAAATCCCAGCACTGAAAAACAAAACACTACATCCTTCCATAGTCTTTAAAAAAAAAAAGTGTCTGAAACAACATACTGTATTTTTTTGTTTTTTGTTTGCTGAAAAATACATCTTGGAAAGCCTTCCAAGTCAGAACAAATAAAACTGCCTCATTCTTTTTTGAAAGCAACCTGAATTTAACCCAAAGGGGATTCTTTCCCAGTGAATGCCATTGTTCTGCAGTTCTGCCCCATTGTTGCCCTCTATTATAGGGAGCTGATTGTCTCTGGTGATTTCCTCCTCCTGGTGTGGGAGGAAAGGAGAGGAGGAAAAGGGAAGCGGTGGGGTAGGGGAGCACCTTAGCATTTTCTGCCCCCCACTATTGAAAGCTGAACAATCCAGTGTATCCTTTCTTTTTCCCACCTTTTGTTCATTAAGTAGTAAGGGGCGCGGCGGCGAGCGTGTGTGTGTGTGTGTGTGTGCGCGCGCGCGCGCGCGCATTAGTACTGGGGCTTGAACTAAGGGCCTGGACACCGTTCTTCACTCAAGGCTAGTATTCTACCACTTAGGCTGGTAGATAAATTGGGAGATATGAGTCTGACAAATTTTCCTACCCAGGCTGGCTTCGAACTGAGATCCTCAGATCACATCCTAAGTGGCTAAGAATACAAGCAAAGCTTTTTATTTATTTATTTTTGTCAGTCTTGGGGTTTAAACTCAGGGCCTGGGCACTGTCCTTGAACCTCTCTGTGCTCAAGGCTAGCGCTGTACCACTTGAGCCACAGTACCACTTCTGGCCTTTTCTGTTTATGTGGTACTGAGGAATTGAACCCAGGGCTTCATGCATGCTAGGCAAGCAGTCTACCTCCAAGCCACATTCCCAGCCCTCCCTGAGCTTTTTTGCTCAAGGCTAGCACTCTATCACGTTGAGCTACAGCTTTACTTCTGGTTTATTTGCTTTTTTTTTGTTGGTCAAGGGGCTTGAACTCTGGGCTTGGGAGCTGTCCTAGGGCTCTTCAGCTCAAGGCGAGCACTCTACCGGTTAAGCCACAGCGCCACTTCCGGTTGTCTGGTGATTTATTGGAGATAAGTCTCACAGACTTTCCTGCCTGGGCTGGCTTTGAACCGTGATCCTCAGATCTCAGCTAGGATTACAGGCGTGAGCCACCAGTGCCTGGCTATTTCTGGTTTTATAATGGTTAAATGGAGTTAAGAGTCCCATGGACTTTCTTGCCTCCTAAGTAGTTAAGATTACAGGTGTGAGCCACCAGTGACCAGCGCAGGCAAAGCTTTTAAAAGCTCTCACCTTCTCCAAGACTCTAACTGGAGATCACTGTCCTCTTCACAGAGGTTCGACTCAGCCCTGATCACAGTAAACCTGTACAGTCAAAGTAAAAAGGAACAACTTTGATCTAGGCTGGGGATGACAAGATGCTGATCTCCCAGCCCTCAGGAGGCAGCTTTGGGTCACCTGGTTGTCCATTCACCTCAGGGGGTAAGATGTGATCGTTTTGTGCTTTGGAGAAAGGTTAAGTACCCTGAAGGGAAACCCTATCCTTGGCTCATTGTTGGACTAGTGGTTTTTCTGATTGATTGGTTTGACTGATTGATTGGCAATTAAAATCTGTTTACAAAGCAAAAGGAAAGAAAGGTACAAATCACCAGTCTTTGGAAGAAATAGGTTTATTGTTAAAAATCTGTGGAGTTCATAAGCTTTGTAGCTCAAGACAATGACAATTTGCATTGTGAATGTTAAAATGTGTTAGTGACTTTAGCTAAGTATCACTATGCCACAATACTGTGAAATTTATGTAATTACTTAATCCCAGTAAAGAATTAAAAATAAAATATATTTACAAAATCTATGATAATAATTATATTTTCTCATTGTTCTTCCTGTCAAAAAAAAAAAGGAAAGAAAGAAAGAATATAGGAAACTGGTGCTGGTGGCTCATGCTTGCCCCATAATCCTAGCTACTCAAGAGGCTGAGATCTGAAGATCGAGGTTTGAAGCCAGCCTAGGCAGAAAAGATTATTATTTTCAATAGCTACTCAGAAAAAGCCAGAATTGGTGCTGTGGATCAAGTGGTACAATGCTAGCCTTGAGCAAAAGAAGTTCAAGGACAGTGCTCAGGCCCTAAGTTCAAGCCCAGGACTGGCAAACAAACAAACAAACAAACAAAAAACAAAGCCAGCCCCGGAAGATAATCTGAGAGACTCTTACCTCCAATTAATAATCCATGAAAAAGCCGGAAATGGACTTGTGGCTCAAATGGTAGAATATCAGTCTTGGGAGGAAAAGCTAAGAGGAGCACAAGGCCCCAGAAGTAGCATGTACACACACACACACACACACACACACACACACACACACACACACACACACACACACACACACACACACACACACACACACACAGCATTTCTGACTCACGTCCAGTTCCTATTACTGCCTTTGGTCTTCACAGCTCAGTCTCGAGAAAGGGTTTCTTCACTTACTACCTGCCATACCTCCCACCACCTGCACTTTGCTTTCTTCCACATCCTGCTTTAATTGTTCTTCACAAGGTCAATGCCAGTGTCCTTCTCTTGAGTATCTAAATCCAATGGACGTGTCTGGCTCTTACTGTGCTTGGCCCATCTGAGTATGTATGGTCACCAACCCTTCTCCTGTTTCTGTACTGTTTCTTAGCCTTCCTCCTGAAACTATTTCGCAGATGGTTTAAAATGGCTCATCAGGTAATTGCCAACTCAGGGACTAGATTTTTCTTTCAACCTTCACAAACATCTAGTTATCTTTAATTCACCCTTCAGGACTCTGCTCTGAGAGCACTTCCCTGTCCCTTAAGGCCTGTGTGCATTGTTGCCTGGGTCTTGCCAGAGCAGTAATTATCATAGATTACAATTAGATGTGCTAGGTCGTTCTACACCCCCAGAGTTCTCCCTGGGTTGTACTTAATTTCTAGAAACTTCTTTGGTGGTAAGACACAGGGAGAGTGACTTTCTGCAACTCAGTGTCATGTATTCTACCAGCCAGGCCTAAGTGGACTGAGCACTCACAGTGGACATCCATGCCAGTCTAAAGTAATCAAAGCCAGGCCCAGCTCTCTCTTTTCTCTCTCTCTCTCTTTTCTGTGGCACTGAGGATTGAACTTGGGGCCTCATTCTTGCAAGACAAATACTCTATCTGCTGGGCAGTGCCAGTCTAACACATGAGATCTAGCCTTCAGATGACTCTCTCCCATGATACTCTGCATCTGTCTTTATTTTTGTTTTGTTTTTTATAATTTTTTTTTTTGGTTGGTTGTGGGGCTTGAACTCTGGGCTTGGGTGCGATCCCTCAGCTCTTTAGCTCGAGGCGAGCACTCTACCACTTGAGCCACAGCGCCACTTCCAGTTTTCTAATGGCTTATTGGAGATAAGAGTCTCACGGACTTTCCTGCCAGAGCTGGCTTTGAACCGTAATCCTCAGATCTCAGCCTCTTGAGTAGCTAGGATTATAGGCATGAGCCACAGGCACCTTGCTGTTTTTTATAATTTTGTTATTCTTATTATCTTTTGCCAGTCTCACGCTTGAACTCAAGGCCTGGGCTCTGTCCCCGAGCCTTTCTGTGCTCAAGGCTAGCGCCCTACCACTTGAGCCATAGCACCACTTCTGGCTTTTTTTGTTTATGTGGTGCTGAGGAATCAAACCCAGGGCTTCATGCATGCTAGGCAAGCACTCTACCACTAAGCCACATTCTCAGCCCTATTGGTATTATTAAGGTATATAATGGGTTTACCATTTCACAATTCAGGTGTAGGTTTCTCTTTTGGATAATGTCATCCCTTTTCCCCCAGTTTTCCCATCTCTGTTTTGTTTTTGGCTGCTCTGCTTTCTTATCATCATCATACTTCTCTCTGGGGAGACAGCTTCAGAATGAGTCAAAATAATTGGACTTCAGGGAGAGCTATGGCTTCTCTGTACTGACAAATACTTTTTCTCCACAATAAGGTCTAATTGCTAACCTGTTCTTAAAAACAGGCTTGGGCTGGGAATGTGGCTTAGTGGTAGAGTGCTGGCACTGGGTTCAATTCCTTGGCACCCTACAAACAGAGAAAAAGCCAGAAGTGGCACTGTGGCTCAAGTGGTAGAGTGCTACCCTTGAGCAAAAAAGCAGCTCAGGGACAGTTCCCAAGCCCTGAGTTCAAGCCCCAGGATTGGAGAAAAAAAAAGTGAGGGGAGCTTGCTCCAGGCACCAGTGGCTGATGCTTGTAATCCTAGCTACTCTGGAGGCTGAGATCTAAGGATCACGGTTCAAAGCCAGCCTGGACAGGAAAGTCTGGGAGACTCATCTCAAATTAACCACCAGAAAACCAGAAGTAGTGCTGAGGCTCAAAGTGTTAGATTACTAGCCTTAAGCTAAAAAGCTCAGGGACAGGGTCCAGGCCCTGAGTTCAAGCCCCACACAACCAACAACCAAAAAAAGTGGACTTGAAGGGATTTTATTTATTACAATAATGATTGCTAACCACCACAACATATTGATGGCTAATCAATGGGCTTTGATTAACCCTTTCTTTTTTATTTTTATTCAGGCCTTGGGGCTTGAACTTGGGCCTAGGGACTATCTCTTTGCTTCTTTTGTTCAAGGCTAATACTCTACCACTGGATCCTCAGCACCACTTCCAGCTGAGAATCTCAGGTATCAATTTGAACCTTGATCCTGAGATCTCAACCTTCTGAGTAGCTAGGATTACAGGCATGAGCCACTAGTGCCTGGCTTTCAGTTAATTTATCTTAACAAGTCTGACAACAAGAAACAGGAATTGTTAACTCTATGTCAGAGATTGGAAAAAGTGAGCATACTGGGTTAAACTCAAGAGCCCCACACTTTTGTTTGGCTTTTTTTTTGTCAGTTGTGGTGCTTGAACTCTGGGCCTGGGTGCTGCCCCTCAGCTCAAGGTGAGCACTCTACCACTTAAGCCATAGCACCACTTCCAGTTTTCTGAGTGAGTTATTGGAGTTAAGAATCTCACCGAGTTTCCTGCTGAGGCTGGCTTTGAACTGTGATCCTCAGATCTCAGCCTCCTGAATAGCTAGGTGCGCGCGCGCGCGCGCGCATTAGTACTGGGGCTT
>NW_012267336.1:2444370-2450507 GCF_000151885.1 Dipodomys ordii | reverse complement strand
CTCCTGCCCGGGCTGGCTTTGAACCGCGATTCTCAGATCTCAGCCTCCTGAGTAGCTAGGATTACAGGCGTGAGCCACCAGCGCCCGGCTACTTCCAGCTTTTTGCTGGTTAATATGAGACTGGTTTGTCTGCCCATTCTGATTTCAAACCATGATCCTTAGATTTCAGCCTCCTGAGGAGCTAGACTGCAGATATAAGCCACAGGCCCGTGTCTCTCAGACTGTTATGTCGCTCTTCCTAGGACCTGCTGGTACCAGATTGGAGCTGGCCACTGTAGCCCAGCAGGTCATCACCATGAACACACTGTTCCTTGACTTCTGCTTTTCTTTCAGAAATCAGAATCAATGAAGCATGAGCTCCCCGGCTCTTTTCCTAGCAATGGGAGACAAAAAAGCAGGCAGGAATGTAAATGGGTATCAGAGGTGAAGGGACTAGGAACCAGAAAGAGATGAGCTATGATAAGCAACTCAGAAATTCTAGGTAAGAGGTAGCAGCTGTTAAAATGCCTGCTACTTCCCTGTTTGTTGACAGATAGCTGCTATTGGACATGCAGCCCAGCCCAAGGTTTACCCCCACTCACTCCCAGCACCCAGTCTCTTCTCTTTTTACCCTCCTAGGCCTGCATTGATTAGTTAAGGTCCAGGCTGAACTACAGTTGAATATTTTGGGTTTTTTTTTTTTTTTTTTGGTGGTTCTGGGGCTTGAACTCTGGGCTTGGGTGTCGTCCCTGTGCTCTTCAGCTCAAGGGGAGCACTCTACCACTTGAGTCTCATGGAATTTCCTGCCCAAGTGGCTTTGAACCATGATCCCCAGATCTCAGCCTCCTGAGTAGCTAGGATTACAGGCTTGAGCTACCAGTGCCTGGCCAGTTGAATGTTTTGAGTAACACATGTGGATGTTGACTCAGGCTAGAATGTATTCTAACTAGGGTGACTGGCCAGCATACTTAAACTTGGGCAGTTTTACCCATCACTGTCTTAGGACATTGTGACAACCCAGACTCTGCCCACCCCTGGGTCGTGGCCTTTAGGTTCTGGATGGTGATATTGCATGTATTTTTTTTTAACTACTGGGGATCAAAATATAAACATCTCAGGCTGCCAGGTACTGGTGGCTTATGCCTGTAATCCTAACTACACAGTAGGCTGAGAATTATAGTTTGAAGCCAGCCAGGGCAGGAAAATCCATGAGACTCTTATCTCCAACTAATCTCAGAAAACGCTAGAAGTGATGCTGTGGCTCAAGTGATAGAGCCAGACTAGCTTTGAGCAAAAAGAGTCAGGGACATCACCCAGGCCCAGAGTTTAAGCCCCAGGACTAGCAAAATAAATAAATAAAAATAAATCTCAGGCTTAGGTATTCATTCCAGGAAGAGGTCCACAGCTGGTCTCTGGAGACAAGATCTAAAGGCCACAAGGCTCATGGGCCAATCTAGAGTGGCCAGGAGTTAGTGAGAGTCACATCTGGGATATAAGTAGAAGGGTTTAATTGGATCCCCAAGTACTTCAGGGACATAATTAAGAAGTATATATATTTGGGTATATGATTCTCATGTGAAGCTTTTGCCAAAGGCAAGTTGGCTATGGTGTTACAGGCCTGTAACCCCAGCATTTGGGACTGTGGCAGGAGAATTGTGAGTTTGAAGCCAACCTGGGCTCTGGAGCAAGATCCTGTCTCCTAGGCTACATGTAAGCATATACATGCTGCATTCTGCTAGCCGTGTTTGTCATGGGCCTGGGTTTCCTCTGCTGTAGAGAGCGGTGCCAATCTAGCTCAGGAGGGGAGAAAGACAGTCCTACTGGAACCTGATCAAGACAAACATGTTTCAAAAACTCAGAATTATTCAGCACATGCTGAAAACGGACATGCCACTCTGCCCCCTTCAGTTGCTTCTGGGAGTTGTTTCCCTATATTGGTGATTTCCGGAGTGAGCCTGGCTATTGAAAAGAACATTTCACACATACACACACACAAAACCACCACCACCACCACCACCAACCCCACCACTACCACACACACAAAAGCTACCTTTCATCTACTGTCTCCAAAATCCATGGCATATTTCCCAGCAGATTCCATTGGGAATCTGCTAGTGGAATGCACTCAGTGGGTACTGCATTAAGATAGCAAAGCCCTAGATAAATTTTCAGCCTTCTGGGCTGGGAAGGTGGCTCAATGGTAGAGCGCTTGCCTTGCATGCATGAGGCCCTCGTTTCGATTCCTCAGCACCACATAAGCAAAAAGAAAAAAAGCCGGGAATGGCGCTGTGGCTCAAGTGGTAGAGTGCTAGCCTTGAGCTGAAGAGCTGAGGGACAATGCCCAGGCCACAGCGCCACTTCCGGCTTTTTTCTTTTTTTCTTATGTGGTGCTGAGGAGTCGAACCCAGGGCCTCATGCATGCCTTCCCAGCCCCTCCATGAGACTCTTAACTCCAATAAACTACTCAGAAAAAGTCAGAAGTGGAGTTGTGGCTCAAGTGGTAGAAGACTATCCTTGAGCACAAAGAGGCTCTGGGACAGCACCTAGGCCCCGAGTCCAAGCTCTAGGGCTGGCACAATAAATATAGGGGCCATTTAGATATATTATTTAAGTAAACAGATATGTATTGATTATCTGTGGTATCTCGAACCTGGATAATGGAGACCTGACCACAATAGACAAAAGCTATGGATCCTAATAGTGCCCAACAAGGCAGGTGCTATCTTATTGCTGAGAGGAAATGCTGAGAGGTTAAAGGGTTCTCAAATAATGTAACATCAACTAGCAGTGCAGCCATTTCAGAGTTTGGTAATGGGGATCAGACACTTTTGTTTAGTTTTTGGCAGTAATAGCTTTTGAACTCAGGGCCTTATGCCTACTAGGCATGGGAGAAAATTCTTTTTTTTTGCTAGTCCTTGAACTCAGGGCCTGGGCACCGTTCCTAAGCTTCTTTTTGCTTAAGGCTAGTACTCTACTACTTGAGCCACACCACCACTTCCAACTTTTTTTTCTGTGTATGTAGCACTGAGGAATCGAACCCAGGGCTTTATGTATGGTAGGCAAGCACTCTACCACTAAGCAACATTCCTAGCCTCTTTTTTTATTTTGCTGGTCCTGGGGCTTGAACTCAGGGCCTAGGTGCTCAAGACTAGCACTCTACCACTTGCGCCTCAGCACAATTTTTGTTTTGAGTTTACTGGAGTCTCACAGGAACTTTTCTGCCTGGGCTGGCTTTGAACCATGATCTTTAGATCTCACCTCCTGAGTAGCTAGGATTACGGGTGTGAGCCACTGGCCTGGCTTATTTTTTTTATTATAAAGATGATGTTCTGAGAGGTTATAGTTACATAAGTCAGGTCATGAGTACATTTTTTTTTCTCTTGTTGGTTGTGGGGCTTGAAGTCAAGGCATGGGTGCTGTACTTGAACTCTTTTACTCAAGGCTAGCGCTCTACCACTTTGAGCCACAGTGCCATTTCCTGTTTTCTGATGGTTAATTGAAGATAATTTCTCGGACTTTCCTGTCTGGGCTGGCTTTGAACTGCAATCTTCAGATCTCAGCCTTCTGAATAGGTAGAGTACAGGCCTGAGCTACCAGCACCTGGCTGAGTACATTTCTTTTTGGACATTGTCACTCCTTTGCTCTCTCTCTCCCACCCCCACACTCCTTGAAGTTTGATTATTTCCTGTTAAGCCACTCCTTTGCAGAATTGTGAACCTGAGCTCAGTCAATGGGGAGCAGAAAGGCAGGGTCTGCTGGGTTAGGGATAAAAAGGGAGCAGCCTGCCTGCTCTGTGTGCTTGTTGCCAGATTTATTTTATTTTTTTTTATTTTTGGGTCCGGTCGTGGGGCCTGAACTCTGGGCCTGGGCGCTGTCCCTCAGCTCTTCAGCTCAAGGCTAGTGCTCTACCACTTGAGCCACAGCGCCACTTCCAGCTTTTTTCTTTTTGCTTATGTGGTGCTGAGGAATCGAACCCAGGGCCTCAGGCATGCAAGGCAAGCACTCTACCACTGAGCCACCTTCCTAGCCCCTTGCTGCCAGATTTTTTGACTGATAGCCTTCCCTTCTGCAGAAATAAACTTTACTTTGCAGAGTTCCTTTTGAGTTGTCATTATTCCTATATAATACCCCAATATATGAAACTATTTCTAATAGGTGGGAGCTCTACCACTTGAGCTACTCTTGTCTTTTTTTATGCTTTATTTTTCTGGGTCTTGCTATTTGCTTGAGACCAGTCTGGATCTCTGTATTCCTTACCCAGGACTCTTTGTGGCTATGATTACAGACATACACCACCACACCAATTTGTTGGTTGAGATGGGGGCCTAACTTTTTGCTGGGGCTGGATGGAACTGTAATCTTCCTCATCTTTGTCTTCCAAGTTGCTGGGGTTAGTGATATACCACCATGACCATTTTAGAGCCTTATGATTTGTGTACACTGAAACTGAGGCTTGAACTTCAGGGCCTTGTACTCTAGTATGGTTTTCTTGTTCATGGCTGGTGCTCCACCACTTGATCCATGCCTCTAGTCTCATTTTTTTCTGATTAGAAATAAAGCTTTATTTTGATAGAAATAAAAAGGGGGAGAGAAGCAGGCTAGGGAATGTAGAATGCTTGTAGAATACATGAAGCCTTAGGTTCCATTCCTAGCAGTGCAAGAATAAAAGTAAAAAAAAAAAGGAAAATATACTTCAGAGGGTAGTAAATCCAAGTCAATACAGTATAAATGAGTCAGAATAAAACCTAGAGGCAAGGAAATAAGACTAAAGGTTTGCTAGCATTTCCCTTCAGAGAAACAAGAAAAGCACAGGGCCATATGTGATAGTAGCATCCCTGTGTCATAAGGCTTCACAAGTCAGCTTAGGGCTCAGCTCAAGAGCTATAATTCCCATTCTCTTCTCCCTTTTCTTTGACTTATGATCCACCCCCCCCACCTTTACAGATAATAAAGGCTCCCAGATCTTAAACCTTGGCATTTTTCCTTCCTGACCAACTTACCTTTTTAGAGTCCCAATAAGAGGTAAGGCTTCCAAAGAAAACATCAGGAGAGATAAAACTTGAGTCAATAATGGGCTGAGCTGCACACCTGTGGCTTATGCTTATAATTCCTATAATATTCAGGAGACTGAGATCTAAGGATCAAGGTTCTAAGCCATCCTACGTAAGAAAGTCCATGAGACTCAGCCCCAATTAACTCCAAAAAGTCTTAAGTGGAGTCATGGCTGAAGTGGCAGAACACGAGCCTTGAGTAAAGCAGCTCTTGTCCTGACATACACATGCATCTACTTACACAGACATACAGACACACACACATGCACAAATAATGGACTTAGTCTTCCAGTCAAGGGACAGTTAGTGGCTGAAAGTACAGATCTTAACTAAATGTTTGGTCCAGAAGGGTCTAGACTGGGGACAAAATTCGGGGGCAGCAGGCAGGCTTACTAACTAACCTAGAAAGAAAGAAAAAGCGTGAGAAAAGCAGGGCCCTGTATAAAAATGGAGTTAAGGAGATTCTATTTTCCTAATCCCGTCAGGGGCTTTCTAGCTTTGGCATTTAATTGTTCTTGGGGCTCCATCTTCCCAGGGACGTGGGCAGGTACACAGAGGCCTGGCCAGGCGGAGCCGGGCTGGGCGCAGGATGGCCTGGCAGGGCCCCGCGGCCCTGCGCGCAGGGAGGGAGTTCACGCCCACCTTCCCTTTTTCCGTCGTGGTTCCCAGGCCTCCGCGGGCCTCCGGAGCCCGGGAGCCCGGCCCGAGGATGGGCTTTGTGGCGGGAAATCGGTTAGAGTCGGGCTAACTTTTCGGGGACCCCGTCGGATCCCGGATGGCTCACAAACAGCTCGGTGCCCTTGGCGGCCTGGCTCGGCCACTTCGGTAAACGTCCCGGCCTAACCGCCCTTTATGGCTACGGCGAAGTAATGAAGGAATTCATCCGGATCCTCTCAGCAGCCGGCGGCTCTCGTTAGTATCTGGGAATAAAGACGACCATGGGACTTAAGAAACTGCAGCCTACGCGGACCAGAGGGAGAGACGCGTTTGTGGGTAACGTGTGTGTGTGTGTGGGGGGGAACCGCCACTGAGGGAACAGCCGAGAAGGCCCGGCACCGACCCCAGCCAGCAGCCCCAGGCCCCGGCCCCGGCCCCGGCCCCGGCAGG
>NW_012267336.1:2434584-2444270 GCF_000151885.1 Dipodomys ordii | reverse complement strand
CCCCGGCCCCGGCCCCGGCCCCGGCCCCGGCCCCGGGCCCAGGCCCAGTCGCGGCCTCCAAGCGACAAGCTCGCGCTCGCACACGGCTCCGCCCACCTGACGGAACGGCCGGAGCGCGCTCCCAGCAACCGCGGCTCTCGCAGCGTTTGTAGCCGCCTGACGTCACAGAATCTACAGCTTCTCATTGGACGAGCTTGGACAACCACGTGACCTCCGGGATGCAGTATAAATAGGGGCGAGGGGGAAGGCGGTGGTCCGCCATTTCGTGGACGCCGGAGAAGTGTGCGCATCTCCTTTTGGTGGCTTAGCCCGAGAAGTTCGGGGAAAGCAATCCGGGTGTGTGGGTTTGAGCCTCCGCGTTTCTACTCCACGACCTCGGTAAGCGACCCGCCACGGAGAGAGGAAAGCGGCGTTGAACCGGCATCTAGCTGGAGCCACGCTCCTCGGCGGCGCCTGACTGAGACAAAGGCGCCGCCGCCATTTTGTGACGTTCGGCGCGGGGCGGTGGCGGTGGGCTCCGGACCTTCCGGAGAACGTTTCCGGGCCTTGGGTGCGGAGGGTTAATGCCCTCCTGGGTGGGGGTGTCGGCGTTAGGGATTTCCCGAGGCTTGGGGTGTCGGGGGGCGTCCGTGATTGGAATTCGCTTCAGGTCGCGGCCTTCCCGTTTTAATGGCGCCTTTTTTTGAGGGGGCAATTGCTCATTTTCGTGGGCAGACTCTCACGGTTTTTCAAGCTTTAAGTCACTGGCTAAGCCTGGGCCTTCCGGCCCGTTCTGAACGGGGCTCCAGCACGCGTGTGGTGGTGTTTTTTTTTTTTTAGTTTTTTAGAGGCGGCTTTGGCCTTTTGCAGTTGTACAGGTTCCCTTCACCGTAGCGCACCTTCTTGGAAGCCGAGTGGCGTGGCCGCGAGGGCGGCTTCCCACGGACAGCCCTGGAAGTGGGCGCGGAAGGGCTTTGACCCGCTGTCTGGGTCTGAACTGACGCCGCGGGCGTCAGGGTGGGGTCGGGTCGGGAGAAACAGGATGTGTCTGGACTGGATTTTTTTTTTTTTACTAGATTCAGTAGAGGTGGGGGGGGGGAGAACAAAATAGCTTTGCTTTTTGAGAACTAGTTGATTGGATTTGTTACCCAAGTGACAGGATTAAACTGTGTTTTCGACACGTGGCCTCCAAGTGCAGTAAATTCTTGGAATGCGTATCCTGTCCTTTGACTTGGATTTTGTTTAAGTGAAGTAAGATTTGTTTGGAAGTCTACAATTCAGTATTTGGAGAAGGGGAGGTTTCCACTCTGTTCCTGGTGTTGGCTTTGAAACTCCTGATTTCAGCTCCTCTAGTGGACTATGGGGGGTTACAGGCGGCCTCCCCTCATCTGGCGCTGAGGTGAGGTGTTGCACATACCCTCTAGGTGACCTAAAACATGTTTTTGAGCCCCCCTCCCCAAGTAGATAGCATTTTTTTTGCAACCATTCCAAATTCTCTATTTCTCCTTTCTCCAGTCTCTGGCCACTGTCTTTTCTGCATTGACCTGTTGAATGTTTCTGGTTTTAACTTAATATGCTTTTGGGTGTTTTCCTCACTTGTAGCCATGGAGTTTTTGCTTTGGTTGGAAGAGCACGTTGGTTTGGCTTACTAGTTTGCCTGGAGGACCGTGAGAATAGTTACTATACTGTCTTTGTGTGCCTCTTTGGCGGTCTTGGGGCTTGAATTCAGAACCTAGACTCAGTCCCCTTAGCTGCTTTTGTTCACAAGGCTAGTGCTTTACCATTTTGAGTCACATCTTCATTTCCAGCTTTTTAGTAATTAATGGGAGATAAGAAAAAAACTTTCCCAAAGGGATGGCGATCGTCTGATCTCCCTCCAGAGTAGCTAGGATTACAGTCCAGCCAGTGATGCTTAGCTAGTTTACTACCTCCCCACCCCTTAACCAGGAATCAAACCTAGGCTTTGGTGCTTATTAGGCAACTTTGCGACTGAGCTGCAACCTGTTCTGAGCCTTCACACTAGGTTTCCTTAATTGAGGAATTTTTACTGCATAAGAACCCCTTTGATCTATTTAATGATGTGGTATTAGTGCTCTTCCTTGTAGAAAACAGATTCTGTGGTATTAAACTTTTTATATAATTGGAAGTTTTTAGCCATGTTAGAGTTGGCTCTGTTAATTTGTAGGATGGGACAGGACAAAATTCTATTTGGTTAGATTTGATTTGAAATTAAATTGGCTTCATGCATTCTGTTGTATGCCAGAAAAGGAAATGGAACTGGCCTTGCTGTTTTTCACACTGGTTGGTTTGTTTTTGTGCTAGTCCTAGGGCTTCAAATCAGGGCCTGGGTGCTGTCCTTGCGCTTTTCTTGTTCAAAGCTAGCCCTACCACTGGAGCCACAGCTCTACTTCCTGCTCTTTGATAGTTTATTGGTGTTGAGTTTAGTTTCACTGGCTTTCCTGCCCTGGCTGTCTTCAGATCTTGTTCATATCTCAGCCTCAGCCTCCCAAATAGGATTACAGGCTTGAGCCACCAGTTCTCTGCTTGTTAGTGATTTTTTTCCCCCGTCAGCTTGTTTCCTGTAGATTATAGTAACTTTTCTAGATGCTTTGACGATCAAATGGATTAACAGGTTTAAGTTTGTCAGAGTACATCTTGTGACAATTGAACCTTCCTAGGAAGGCTTTTTTCCTTGTTAGTTTGCTGCCTGCTTGGAAGTTGGCATAAAATGGGTGTTTCCAGAGTGGTACTGTAGTTTTATTTTGGCATTTTGTAATTTGTTTCCTATGCATATACTAATGGTTTTGGTCTTCTTTTGTTACAGAAATGCATCGTGATTCCTGTCCTTTGGACTGTAAGGTTTATGTAGGCAATCTGGGAAACAATGGCAACAAGACTGAATTGGAACGGGCTTTCGGCTATTATGGGCCACTCCGAAGTGTGTGGGTTGCTAGAAACCCTCCCGGCTTTGCTTTTGTTGAATTTGAGGATCCTCGAGATGCAGCTGATGCTGTTCGAGAACTAGATGGAAGGTAATTTAAGCAACACTAAATTTTTTAAATGAAAATCATAAACTTTAGGGAGCAGAGAACTATGTGAACTATAAAAGATGGTTCCCAATGGTGACTAGACTGTCTCATGTTCTCTACATATTTGAAATATTTTAGCTCAAATGTGAATCCATTCTTTGTCTTGTAGCTAGCTGATAGTAACACTTGACTATGACACTAATAGATGTTGACCATACCTCTTGGAAAAGCATTGAATTGTTGATATCAAGGAAAATGATTAAGAATCCAAAACTAAAATTGTGCTTTAGGATTTGTCTTGTAGCAAATGACAGTTCCTTACGGGTCTGAGAGTTGGCCCTAACGCTGTTATTGAGGCCAGCCTGAGATAGATAGTGAGACAACCTGTCCATAAAAATGTCATCCAGACAGGTTACAGAAGCAAAGTTTTCTTTTTTCTGCTTTCGCCCTTCCCTCCAGTCCCGGGGCTTGAACTCAGGATATGAGCACTGTCCCTGAGCTGCCTCTGCTCCACCACTTGAGCCACAGCACCACTTCTGGCTTTTTCTGTTGGTGTGGTACTGAGGAATTGAACCCAGGGCTTAATACATGCCAGGGAAATGCCTTACCGCTTTGAGCCACATTTTTCTGGTTGTTAAATTGAGATATAAGTCATTGAATTTTCCTGCCTGGGCTGGCTTTGAACTGTGATCTTCAGATCTCAGGCTCCTGAGTAGCTGGGATTATAGGCATGGGCCTACCTCTTCCAAGCAACTGCCCAAATATATTTGGTTTACCTAAAGAGTAATGAATGGCTATGTAAGAACAAATGGGAGGCATAGCTATCTCATATTTTCCTATAACTGGGCTATAATTCCTTGCATGATGATGGTTCAAAGAGTGGTGTAAAAGGGCCAAAGTAATTGTCTTAGAGCTGTTACGGATGCAGGAGAGAGACTGATAGTTGAACATAGTAACTGAAAAAGTCCAAGTGCCAGTTTTCTATGTTAATCCAGAGGTTCTTGACACATCAGTTACAGCTGCTAACATTACTGTGCTCAATAATTATACTTGTTCTAACAAATGGTAAAACGAGACAGTGCCCAGGTCCTCAGTTCAAGCCCCATGACCAACAAATAGAAAAGAATCAATTTTTGCTGGGCACTGGGGTCTACCTCCTGTAATTCTAGCTACTCAGGAGGTTGAGATCTGAGGATTACAATTCAAAGACAGCCTGGGCAAGAAAGTCTGTGCGACTCTCCAATTAGCCACCAGAAAAGCAGAAGTAGCACAGTGGCTCAAAGTGGTGGAGTGTTTGCTAGCCTTGAAAGAAAACAAATCTCGGGGTGGGAATGTGGCTTGCTGGAGTGCTTGCCCAGTATGTATGAAGCCCTGGGTTCAAGACCTGAGTACCACATAAACAGAAAAGGTGGAAGTGGTGCTGTGGCTCAAGTGGTAGAGTGCTTGCTAGTCTTGAGCTAAAGTGCCCAGGTCCGGTTCAAGCCACATGACCAAATAAAGAGGGAAGGTTAAAGTTTTGGTATTAAAAGGTTTTCAGACATACAAAGAGTTGTTTTTGTTGTAATGCACGGCTCAGGAAGGCTGTTATAAGATTATTGTCTTTCGTCCCCACAGAACACTGTGTGGCTGCCGTGTAAGAGTGGAACTGTCCAATGGTGAGAAGAGAAGCCGAAACCGTGGTCCGCCTCCCTCTTGGGGTCGTCGCCCTCGAGATGATTACCGAAGGAGGAGTCCTCCACCTCGCCGCAGGTACTTGAGAGAGAGCACGTTTTAGAGGTATTGGTGTAATGGAGTAGCTAGTAGGAGCAGGTATTTCTCCAAATATTTATGGTGGGTTTGAAGGCTCGGAGGTTTCTACGAAACATTGGCTGGGTGTAGTTCGGGGGTATGTGAGTTGTGCTGAGTGTTGGCTTGTGTCTGTAGGTACTTTTCATGTTGGTAGTGAGTAACTTCTGTCTTGGATCTATCTTCTAGTTCATCTTCCAGTTGCTTCTTTCCAATTCTTCCCTTATACTTCAGTTTAGGCCTTTTTCCATTTCTTGACTCTCCATAATGACAAACATAACATTCAACTCTAGCTCTTCACAAAAATGTGTTTTCTACTAGCACAATTGTAATATTGACTAAACAGGCAGCTGTTTTAATGTTACAACTAGTAAAGTAGAAATCATTCTAAACTTAAGTCACTGACCAATAAAAGGGGCTAAAAAAGTAAATCCAGTCATCTGTTCTTGAATCCCACATAGGAGAGAATTCAGTTTTTGTTTTTTTTTTAATAATTGAGAATGGCATCATTCTTGGACCAGACATTATTGTCTGGATGCTAACTCCTCATCTCCAACTGCCAAAATTGTTTCTGTAGGACTAAATTACCTCTTACAGGTGAGTGAGGTCCTTTTAGGAGATAGGAGTCCACAATCTTGCCCCTTTTGCTATTTTGAAAAACAACACACTGTTGCCCATCATAATAAAGAGTATTTGTTAGCTAATAGATGGTTGTACTGATGGCTTGTTTTTCATTTTTTTTTTGTGCTTTTTGGTCCATCTATTAATAAAAATGAACCCCGTTACAGAGTCACCATCATGTCTCTTCTCACCACCCTCTGAATCTGCATTAGCCAGTCAACTAGCCCTTTCAGCGTCATGTGACCAGCGCGCCCCATTCAGCTTGGCTGGTGTCGTTTCACATGACCCAGGCTGGCCAGTCGTCAGGTTGCACCGCCCTTTGGTTCCCGAGCATGCTGTTTTCTCTCAGCCTTCTCTCCAACCTTAACCAAATCGGCAGCAGCCACCTCGACCGCCCACACATTCCTGGCCAATCAGCTCAGCTGTTTATTTACCAAATGTCTTCACAACAACTACAGCAGCAGCCTTCGGCTAACAAAAAAGCAGGAAAAATCCACAACACCCCCTTCGCCAACCAACTAAATCCAACGCAACATCTGGCAAAACCTTTTCAGCAAATTCTTCCTGGCCGTCAGTCCGGCAGCCTCACCTCACCATTTCTAGCTTGTTGAAACCCAAAACTAGTAAGTTTTTCCTGCTTATACAGTTTACTGCTGGTTAAAATAAGGAGTAAGCGGCTTAAAGTAATTCTTTTTCTGGATCAAAGGCTGGCTGTGCATAATTGAATGGTAACGTACATATATATTGCTTGAAAACTTTTAAGGGTGATAGGGAACTCATAATGTAACTAGACCTTCAAGTGGAACTTATTTTGCATGTGTGAGATGCCAAACTAAAAAATTTAATCTCTAACAGATTTTATTAGCTTTTCTTCCTAGCAAATTTGGTTGAATCCTATCACCTTTAAATGGTTTTACTAACAGTTTTCAAATTTTTTTAAATTTTGGGGGTGAAGTGTGGGCCAAGCTAAGGTGATTTGATAAGCCGAAACACACACTATAAATGTGACGATCACAGATGCAGTTCTAATGTAGCACTAAATGGCATCAGTATTTACACCTACCGCGTTTTCACAAAATGACACTATCCACCTGGTACCTACCTAAGTCTTGTTACAGACTTAGAAGTTTGCATGGGTTCCAAATACTGGTTTATGGTACTGTTTTTGGAACTACTTGTGGGACTACATTTTGGCGTGGTGTTTGGGTAGTGGAGTTAGTTTGACATGAAGTTTTGCATTGGACAGATCTGCTGTGAAGCATTCTTTGTTAAAATGAATCTATGGTTGGAATATCTGCTTTTCACTTGAGCTTTTTGTTCCTTAATCCTTCTGTGCCTTTTTTTCTTTTCTTTTATTTTTGGACGATGAGTGCCAGTTCTTCCGGCACATTCACTGGGCCCAACAGTGAGATTGAAAAGTTGGGAAATGCCTCACGCCATAAATACTAGTTGACTGTTAGCCTAATTTTCATGTTTCTGCTTTTAGATCTCCAAGAAGGAGAAGCTTCTCTCGCAGCCGGAGCAGGTAAATCCACATTTTTGAGTCATATTCTCAGCTATGGCAGTGGGAGCCAGTTTCCAAATGACTCAGGAATGAGAAAGAAAAATAATCAGGAATTAATTAGGCTAGGGTTAAATTATAGGATGAACCAGCTTTGAGTTTTCAAGGACTCAGCAGACATTTCTGCTAGGTATGTTTTTTCTAGTATAGTTGCCATAACAGTTGCCCTAACATTTTTCTCCTTGGTTTAGGTCCCTTTCTAGAGATAGGAGAAGAGAGAGATCACTGTCTCGGGAGAGAAATCACAAGCCGTCCCGATCTTTCTCTAGGTCTCGTAGGTAAGAACTCCTAATGTTTAGGCCATTTTTAAAGATACGCAAATGATATATACTTAATTTTAATAAGCCAGAGCTTCGTTGTTGATGTCACTAAATGTCACAAAGGTACAGTTGTAAAAAAGTATTTTCTTTTCCCCTAGCCGATCTAGGTCGAATGAAAGGAAATAGAAGAGCAGTTTGCAAGAAGTGGTGTACAGGAAATGACTTCAGTTGACAGGAGTATGTACAGAAAATTCAAGTTTTGTTTGAGACTTCATAAGCTTGGTGCATTTTTAAGATGTTTTAGCTGTTCAAATTTGTTTGTCTTTTGGAACAGTGACACAGCAATGTAATTCTCTATGGTTTGAAATGGATCATATGAGGCATGTAATATCAAGAATTGTTGCTTTACAATGTTCCCTTAAGCAAGATTAAATTTGCGTTGAACTTTAGTCTTGCATAGGACTGAAATAAAAAGCTCTAAATCTTGCCCAGCTGAAGTGTGATGTGCTAATGTTACAGAAGCAGAACTACAGAAGTGGAACTGAGATTACTTTGCGCCTAGCTGGGATACAGTATGCAGCTGTAGCTGAATAAACAGTCTTTAAAAGTGGCCATGCTCACAGACAGGCCAGCGGGTAAAGATCAAAGCTGCGTCATTAAACCAGATGAGTGTTTCCTAAATCCAGCTGGTCTTCACTTCACCCTGGGCATAGGTTGCCTAGTTGGTTTAACACCTGATGTGAAAGTTTACCTTTTAAGTGTCTTACGTGATTGCTATATATGAATACATGGCTGTTTGTAACATTCTTTATTTGGAAATTTAAGATTTCAAAAAATGTCCTGCCAGTTTAAGGGTACATTGTAGAGTTGAACTTTTGAGTTACTGTGCAACTTTTTTTTTCATGCTGTCATTTGTAATATGTTTTGTGAGAATTCCTTGGGATTAAAGTTTTGGTTACAAATTGTTGTTTAACTTGAAAGCCTGTTTTTCCTTGCAAACTCAAATCTGTGAGCTTGGTACCAAGTCCAGGTATAACATTCCTATTGGAAGCCATACTTATATTTTCTTGTAAAGTGCTTTTGAATTAATAAAATATTAGCATAATTGTGTAATAGTTGAACCCACTGTTACCATTGTTCTGGTCCCTTGGGAAGCAGCTGGTCACGTAGTTCTTTATAAGAAACACAATGGAGGCACTGGAGAGTAGTCTGAAGTTACGGGGAAATTTTGGTCGTTACCCGAGTGATGTTAGTTACTCTTAGGAGTTGAGGCCAAAGCCAGTTCAGGGTCCATGATCTTAAAAGTAAGCAGCAGCCTGGTATATTGTAATCCAAATTATGTTGCCCATTTAAAAAATGGCTTTTATCTTTAGCATGTCCACAAAGTTTTGAAGGTTGTTTCCATTTTATAATTTGAGGTATTGCATGGGAATTCCACACATCCATTATGATGTAAAATTCACAATATGGTTCAAATGTAACTGCACAATTCATTATGGAGGCATGCATAACCTTCCTCTTCAAATCTGGAGGAGTTGTGATTTCACATTTTTTTGTGCAATTAGATTAAATCATAATGCAACAGACTTGTGGCTTAGTTTCCTTAAATGTGCTCCTTCAAGGTAGTGTTTTTGGTTTATACTATACTGAAAGCTGGGTCATTGCACAGAGTTCAGTCTATAGGGTATAACTATGTAGGTCCACAAGATAAGAAGGAATGAATGGTGCCTTTATAAGTCCACATGTTCAATACAGGTATTTTGTAACACACCCCTTTTGTATCAATTACACTGCTATTAAATGTACATTCACCTCAAGGCTAGCACTCCTTGCACTTAAGCCAGAGCCACAGCACCACTTCTGGCTTTTTCTGTTGATGTGCTACTGAGGAATAGAACCCAAGGCTTCATGCATGCTAGGCTAACACTCTACCACTAAGCCACACTCTCAGCCTTGAGACTTTTTTTTTTTTTGACAGTATACAACTTGAAAGTATTAAAAGGAAGTTGGAGCATTGACTAATACAGAAGTAATCGGAAACTGGAAGCTGACTAAGTCATCCTGATTTTGAGTGGCTTTTTAGTTGCCTAGTTTGATTTTAACCAGAAACACTAGCACAGTTATTTGGTCATAAGAAATCTAAAGCTTAGGTTTTTAACCTGATTTGTGAGGTTCTCCATTATTATCTCTGACTTCCATGTCGTAAGTAAAAATGTGTCAATTAGAGAAACTAGATGTTTGCGGAAACCTTTCAGTTAAGCATAGTGTTGTACAGATGTTCACAAGGGTCCATGTAGGTGGTGTTTCCACCTTCATGGGCTGCTGACAGTAGTTCACGTACATAAATACATCCTCTGGTTCTTTCGGAGATCCTATCCTAGCTACTTGTTTTTTGCTGTAGGTTCTGAGGCTTAAGCTCAGTGAGCTCTTTTTTTGCGGGGGGGGGGGGGG
>NW_012267336.1:2430585-2434359 GCF_000151885.1 Dipodomys ordii | reverse complement strand
TATTGGAGATGAGTCTCATGGACTTTCCTGCCTGGCTGGCTTTGAACCGCGATCCTCAGATCTCAGCCTCCTGAGTAGCTAGGATTACAGGCGTGAGCCACCAGTGCCTGGCCACTAGTTCCCTTTCTGAACTGTCTTTGAACCACTGTTCTCAGATCTCAGCCTTCTGAGTAGCTAGGACTTGGAAGTGTCAGTTACTGCTGCCTGGCTGGCCTCACCCTCAGTCTTTAAACTTGTTTGAATACAGTGTTACTCATTCTATCTGGAGTTTGTCTAGGGGAGTTTATGGTTCTCAGGTTTTTACCTGCTGACAAAGCCCAGGACTTTAGGAGGTACGGAGCTGGAATTTACTTTCACTTCCCTTTCAGTGGGAGTTGGGTAGAACAAGAATGCTGTTTATTTTGCCAGTCCTCGGGCTTGAATTCTGTTTCAGCTTCTTTTGCTAAAGGCTAGCACTCTACCACTTGAGCAACATTGCCACTTCTGACCTTTTCTGTTTATGTGGTGCTGAGGAATTGAACCCAGTGCATTTGTTCCTAGCCTGAATACTATATTGAGGAGCTGAAGTTACTTGCTTTTTTTTTTTTTTGGGTCCGGTTGTGGGGCCTGATCTCTCGGCCTGGGCGCTGTCCCTCAGCTCTTCAGCTCAAGCTAGCGCTCTACCACTTGAGCCACAGCACCACTTCCGGCTTTTTTCTTTTTGCTTAGGTGGTGCTGGGGAATCGAACCCAGGGCCTCAGGCATGCAAGGCAAGCGCTCTACCACTGAGCCACCTTCCCAGCCTGAAGTTACTTGAATAAGTCTTCAGATAAAAAGTGCGGTATGTATTCAATGACAGTATCTTAAAAATTGAGAAGCCAACCAGGTGCTGGTGGGCTCACACCTGAGGATCACAATTCAAAGCCAGCTAGGGCAAGAAAGGCTGTGAGACTTAGCTACAATAAACCACTCAGAAAACCAGCAGTGGTGCTGTGGCTCAAGTGGTAGTGTGCTAGCCTCGAGCTGAAAGAGCTATAGGACAGGGCCTAGGCCCAGAGTTCAAGCCCCATGACTGACAAAAATTGAGAAGCCAGCTCAGGCAGAGACCACTAGGAAGCAAAGTGGCACTGTGGGTCAAGTGGTAGAGTGCTATTGAACAAAAAAGCTAAGAGACAGGCACTTGGAGAATAAGTTGCAGGGATGGGCCATACCACCAGCGGCTTTTCTGGAAAGAACAGTTGGTGTTGCTGGGCACAGGTGACTGCCTCTTGTATTCCTAACTGCTCTGGAGACTAAATAATACCTGAAAACTGGTTCAAAGCCAGCCCAGACAGAAAAGTCAGAGACTGGAAGTGGAGATGTGGTAGAGTGTCAGCCTTGAGCAAAAAACATGCCTGATACACAGTACTGGTACACAGAATAGTTGCTAAAGGATTCAAGTTCAAGTTTTGGCCATTGTTGACATCTAGATTAGGATAATGGAGTGCCTTACAAAGGATTTTGAACCTAGAAATAATTAAATTGAGGGTCATTTGAAGTGTACTTAGTGCTAACAGTCAGCTAAAAAGAGTCAGATGGTAAGGGGTAGGAGAACCTAAAGGCAGTGTCTCCCTCTAATAGCTCAGGCTGGCCCCCAAGCAAAACTGTTCCAGCAGCTGCACACAACCTGGAAGATACCACCGCTCCTTTCCTCAGATGATGCCGATTTATTTTTTTTCAGTCATAGGGCTTGAACTGGGCTTGGGCACTGTCCCTCAGCTCTTCAGTTCAAGGTGAGCACTCTACCACTTGAGCCACAGTGCCACTTCCAGTTTTCTGGTGGTTAGTTGGAGATAAGAGGCTCATAGAGGTTCCTACCCGGGCTGGCTTTCAACCATGATCTAAAGATCTCAGCCTCCTGAGTAGCTAGGATTACAGGTATGAGCCACCAGCACCCGGCAGATGAAGCTGATTCTTAATGGAGGTGGTTGGAAAGAAAGCTGTTCCCTCTCAGTCCACCAGGATTGCTGCCTGAGCCAAAAGTGATGGCAGTGGACAGGAAAGATGGCTTAGAAGAGGAGTAGGCAGAAAGTGCTTGGGCAAGGCACTGCTGTGCAAGTTTCTAGCCCAATGGTGGTGAAGACCCAGGTGTCCAATCTTGGGGGTGGTAAACTGGCGCTCAGGCAGGCCCAGAGTTCATGCCCCATGACCAACCAAAAGAAACCTTCCAGCAGTGCTGGTTGGAATCCTGACTTCTCCCACCTCTGTGACTTTAGGTCATTTACATAATATCTAGGGTTTCCTTTGTCTCCACAAGGAGCTGTTAACCCCTTACTGTTAACAGCTTTCTGAGGATAGATAGAGCGCATGTACAGCACGGCCCACTGCTCAGGAATAGTTGGTCTTTCATCAGGCTTACTGGTATATCATAGGCACTGGAGTAATGGCTTAGAGTGGGTCTTTTTAAACTGGGTGCAGTGAAGTTGAGGCAGAAGGATCACTTGAGCTACAAGGCCAGCCTGGGCAGCATAGCGGTAACCAGCTCACGATGCCATTGAATAAATTAGAGTCTCCCAATCTTTTTTGCCCAGTCTGGTCTCAGACCATAGCCCCTAATTAGCTAGGTTTATAGCATGAGCCACTGTGCCCCATTAAACATGTTTTTCCCCCTGCACCAATCCTCTTAGCCACTGACTGTCTTAGCCTACTTCCTATAGCCTTCCTCTTGAATAGGAAGCAAGTCACATCCTTGTGCCCTTAGCCTGGACATATCCTCTGATGACCTCTTCCTAATCCTTAACTTTGCAGGGAGAGGCAGCCCTGGTTGTTTCTGTGGAGCTTGTGCTGGATGAGAGACTCCCAGAATTCCTGCTACCAGATGCTTTCCTCTTTTTTTTTTCTTTTTTTTTTTGGTTGATTGTGGGGCTTGAACTCTGGGCCTGGGCGCTGTCCCTGAGCTCTTCAGCTTAACGCTAGCCCTCTACCATTTGAACCATAGCACCATTTCTGGTTTTCTGGTAGTTTATTGGAGATGAGTCTCATGGACTTTCCTGCCTGGGCTCTTTGAACCCATGATCCTCAGATCTCAGCCTCCTGAGTAGCTAGGATTACAGGTATGAGCCACTGGTGCCCAGCTGCTTTCCTCCTCTTCTGCACAATCATATTAACCGTGCTGGGGAGAGCACAGGTACATTCTCAGAGGGAAGGGGAGGAAACTAAAGTATGGTGTGTGGGTGGTCATGACCTGTTCTGACCTGGAAACTGAGGAGAGGGAGTGATCTGTCCAATGTGGGGCCCTGTTTTAGAAAAAGAAAATGGTAGACAGTTTTTTTTTTTTTGACAGTATACAACTTGAAAGTATTAAAAGGAAGTTGGAGCATTGACTAATACAGAAGTAATCGGAAACTGGAAGCTGACTAAGTCATCCTGATTTTGAGTGGCTTTTTAGTTGCCTAGTTTGATTTTAACCAGAAACACTAGCACAGTTATTTGGTCATAAGAAATCTAAAGCTTAGGTTTTTAACCTGATTTGTGAGGTTCTCCATTATTATCTCTGACTTCCATGTCGTAAGTAAAAATGTGTCAATTAGAGAAACTAGATGTTTGCGGAAACCTTTCAGTTAAGCATAGTGTTGTACAGATGTTCACAAGGGTCCATGTAGGTGGTGTTTCCACCTTCATGGGCTGCTGACAGTAGTTCACGTACATAAATACATCCTCTGGTTCTTTCGGAGATCCTATCCTAGCTACTTGTTTTTTGCTGTAGGTTCTGAGGCTTAAGCTCAGTGAGCTCTTTTTTTGCGGGGGGGGGGGGGG
>NW_012267336.1:2407225-2429865 GCF_000151885.1 Dipodomys ordii | reverse complement strand
TCAAGTGGTAGAGTGCTAGCCTTGAGCTGAAGAGCTGAGGGACAGCGCCCAGGCCCAGAGTTAAGGCCCCACGACCAGACCCCCCCCCCAAAAAAAAAACACAACTAAGCACACTCTGGCATTGAGCTACACCCCACCCCACCCCTCCAGCCACAGTGATGTCTTTTTTTACATTCAGGATTAAAAATAGGGTTGGAGCTCAGTAGTAGAGTAGGGAGTCCTGGGTTAGATTCTTAGAACCACAAAATGGGGAGGTGGAGTTTAGAGATTAGATAAGAGATATAATATCCAAGGCAGTTTAGAGAATCAATAGCTTGAGCCAGGCATCCTGCTGATGCTGAATCTTAAGTACTCAGGAGGCTGAGATCTGAGGATTGGGGTTTTAAGTCAGTCAGCTCAGGCAGGAAAGTTCCTGAGACTTATCTCTAATCACCAAAAAAAAGGTGAGGGGAGGGGGGAGAAAGAAGAGGAAAGAAAGAACAAGGTGACCAGAAGTGAAGCTGTGGTTCAAGTGTACCAGCTTTGACCAAAAAGCTCAGAGACAGTGCTCAGGCCCTGAGTTCAAGCCCTAGGAACAGAAAAAATAAGTTTCTGTAAATTTCAGGTATGCTAAAAGACATAGTCAGGTGTGTGAAGCCATTCCATGTACCTAGAGGAAGTGGAGGAAGGCACAGATCGCCACCACAGTGCAAACTAGAGCCAAAAGAGTCATGGAACAGCTGTGCCAGGAAGCCGAGGGAAGTGCGTGGCTCGGGGATGGCAGGACAAACAGGCCGCAGAATTGGAACAACAAAGAAGTCCAGTGTTTTCATTCATACCCTGGCCCTGAAAACTAATGTCACAATAATTTCCTGTGTCCTTACACAGGGTGAGCGAGGATGCCTCTCCCGGACCGGGTTAACAAGGGTTAATAAATGCTGCCTGTCCTGTGTGAGGGAAGGGGAGAGCTGAATGGGAAAAGTGGGGTACTTGGAACAACAAGTCACTGCTAGAGGGCTGGGAATGTGGCTTAGTGGTGGCTTGCCTAGCATGCATGAACCCTGGATTTGATTCCACAGTACCACACACAGAGAAAAAGCCAGAAATGGCACTGTGGCTCAAGTGGTAGAATGTTAACTTTGAGCAAAAGAAGTTCAGGGACAGCCGGGCGCTGGTGGCTCATGCCTGTAATCCTAGCTACTCAGGAGGCTGAGATCTGAGGATCGCGGTTCAAAGCCAGCCTGGGCAGGAGAGACCGTGAGACTCCTATCTCCAATAACCGCCAGAAAAACCGGAAGTGGCGCTGTGGCTCAAGTGGTAGAGCACTTGCCTTGAGCTGAAGAGCTGAGGAACAGCGCCCAGGCCCTGAGTTCAAGTCCCAGAACTGGCCAAAAAAAAAAAAATCACTGCTAGGCAGAGCCTTTGTTTTACATAAGCATTCCACCATGGCCTTACCTGACCTTAATTAATACATATGCATGTGTTCATTTGTAATTTGGGGGGTTTGAACCCCAGTCATTTTGAGACAAGCTGGCTTCAGTCTTATCAGCCTCCTACCTCAGCCTCTCTAGTAGCTGGTGTGCATCACCATGCCTTTGTGTGTGTGTATATGCCAGTCCTGGGGCTTGAACTCAGGGCTTGGATGCTGTCCCTGAGCTTTTTTTGCTCAAGCCTAGCTCTCTACCATTTGAGCCACACACAGCTCCACCGATTTTTGGGTGGTTAACTGGAGATGACTCTCATGAGGAACGTTCCTGCCTAGGCTGGCTTTGAAGGACAATCCTCAGATCTTGGCCTGCTGAGTAGCTAGGATTACAGGTATGTAGACCATTGTGCACATGGCCTACAAAAAGCCAACACAACAATTACCCAGCCACCCACTAGGAGGCAGTACTGCCCCACTGAGAAGCTTGGAACCAAATTAATTGCCTGAGGTCATGCATCTATAGTACACTCTGAGTTGACAGTCTCTTGTACTCCATGGACTACAGTGATAGTAATGACTATCCTGAGAGCATCTGGACTTGTACTTTACAAAGCAGCCCACTAATAAGACTCCCCACTGGATAAGATCCTGGCATCCCATTTTGAAACCAAGGCTAAGGCCTGAGCTGAGATAGATGCTAATGTTTTGTGTCAAGGTCATGTGGAAAAATGGATGTAGGACTGGGAAGGTGGCTCAGTGGTAGAGCGCTTGCCTCCCATGCATGAGGCCCTGGGTTCAATTCCTCAGCACCACATAAGCAGAAAAATCCAGAAGTGGTGCTGTGGCTCAAGTGGTAGAGTACTAGCCATGAGCTGAAGAGCTGAGGGACAGCGACCAGGCCCAGAGATCAGGCCCTGTGACCGGCCAAAAAAAAAAAAAAAAGAATGGATGTAAACAGAAGATTGGCTGTGGACATGCGTGACCACAGGAGACTTGGACTTGGACAGTCCACAACTCTGGATTTGTCCTAAGTTTTTTATTTATTTATTTATTGTCAATCATGGGGCCTGAACTCTGGGCCTGGGCTCTGTACCTCAGCTCTTCAGCTCAAGGCTAATGCTCTACCACTTGAGCCACAGCACCACTTCCGGTTTTCTGATGGTTTATTGGGGAAAGTCTCACAGACTTTCCTGCCCGGGCTGGCTTTGAACTGTGATCCTCAGATCTCAGCCTCCTGAATAGCTAGGATTATAGGCATGAGCCACTGACACCCGGCTTGTTCAGAGTTTTAAATACTAGGCCAGGCACTGGTGGTTCACACCTGCTATCCTAGCTACTCAGGAGGCTGAGATCTGAGGATCATGGTTCAAAGCCGGCCTGGGCAGGAAAGTCTGAGAGACTCTTATTGTTAGGAAACGGAGTCACGAGGGTATTAGTATAAAGAAAGCAAAAAACAACCTCAACACAGCAGATCCACTTTAATGGAAAGTTGAAGAGGGATTCTATGGTCCCCTGAGGGAAATCAGGAGACTCGAGGCATGGCCTAATGGCGGCAGGCAGAAGGGCTTAAATAGGATAATAGTTAGGAGGCAGAGCCACAGGTGGCTGAGGTGCAGGGTGGTGAGCTTCTGGCACAGGTGTGGCAAGTCTCAGCTCCATGGGCTTTCAGATATAGATTAAGTCTCTAGGTTGGAGACTGGGTTGGAGAAGTTCAGGAAACTTCCCTGGGGGAAAGAGAGTCAGTTAGCCAAACCATGGGAACCAAATTAAGTTATGAGAACAGGGCAGATTCCTGTCACTTATCTCCAATAAACTATAGATAGATACACACGTGTGTGTGTGTGTGTGTGTGTGTGTGTGTGTGTATACTCGAAGTGGCACTGTGTCTCAAGTGGTAGAATGCTAGTCCAGGAACAATGCTCAGGCCCTGAATTCAAGGCCCCAAGACCAAAACCAACCAGGAAAAAAAAGTTGATAGTTGCATGCATTTCTAACTCAGTCAAATGTCTATGAGACCCCTTCAGCATTTCCTTGTGCTGTCTAGAGAGGAAGAGCTGGGGCAGAGGAAGGGGGAGGAGGTGGGGTGACTGGTTGGGGCTCAGGGCACCCGGCTAGGGTGGAGATCCCCACCCCCTGCCTGCCTGCACTCAGCCTCTGGCCAGTCAACCTCTCACCCTGAGAGGCCCTGGCTGCTTGCCCATCTCCCTGGCAGATAAAGCCTCAGACGGATGGCAAACAGCACTGGCTTCTGGAGTCAATACCGGCTGATTCACCCCGTGGTTTGTGGCTGTGCCAGCCTCATAGGTCCCCTTCGGATGCTCTGCTTCTCTTCATCACTCTCTGGCTGTGGCCGCATGGGGACTCTTGAGCAACAGGCAGACACCTGCGAACGTGAGAATGGCGCTGCTCGGGCTTCTGGGTCAAGGAGGGACCCATCTGCCCCACCCCCGGTGACTAGAGAATTGCCCAGTGCAGTTTCAGTATCAAGGTGGGGCTGTGGCGTGGGGTGGGGCCCTGTGTGACTAGGGCTGGTCCTTGTCAGCTGCAGACATGCTGGCAACAGGTGTGGGGCTCCCCGCCCCCAGATTCCAAAGGGCTCTTCATCTGGACTGGCCTTCTGAACGATGATGACCAGACTTGGCCTTTCACAGGCTAGCTGCTGCTGCTGCTGCTGCTGCTGCTCTCTTCCCTCCCCCTCCCTCTCTCTCTCTTCCCTCCCCTCCCTCTCCCCCTCTTCTTCCTTCTCCTTCTTCTCCTTCTTGCATTCATATTAAATACTTATTAGATATTTCTTGTCAATATAATTTACATTTTGTTTTTCTTTTTGGTGCTAGGAATCCAAACCCAAGAGCCTCTTTTATGCCAGGCATGTGCTCTCCGGTGAGCGGCTGCATGCCCAGCCTCCCCTATGCTTCTGCTTTGTTTTTTCTTTTCACTTCTGTAGGTATGAATAGAAGAAGAAATGGGAGAATACAACTTGCAAACAATGTTGGCTTTTGTTTTTTCACATTAATATTTCTATGGGCTACAAACTATTTTTTTAACTGTATTTTTTTTGTCTTTTCTTTTTTGGTACTGGGGATCGAACCCAGGACGTTGCGCTTGCTAGGCAAGTGCTTTGTCACTGAGCTACATCCCAGCCCGGCTACAAACTATTTTTAAGGATAATTTTTTTTCTATTTGTGTGTGTGTTTTTAAAAATTTGAGATAGTATCTTTTGTTTTTTGGCCAGTCCTGGGGCTTGAACTCAGGGACTGGGCACCGTCCCTGAATTTCTTTTGCTCAAAGCTGGCACTCTACCACTTGAGCCACAGCGCCACTTCTGGCTTTACTGAGCAATCAAACCCAGGGCTTCATGCATGGGAGGCAAGCACTCTACCACTAAGTTACATTCACAGTGTTTCCTATGTAGTGCAGGCTGGCCTTGCTCTCCCAAATGCTGGGATTAAAGTTTTATACTACCAAGCGTGGCTCAGAAACTGTTTCAGATTTAAAAAAATTAGTATACAATTTACTATGAAGAGTTTTTATTGATATTTCCATTCTTGAGAAACATTTTATATCATTATTGTGGCTTTGTTGTTTTTGCCAGTACTGAGGGTTGAACTTAGGGCCTGAAGTTGTCATTCAGCTTTTTCTGGTGCTCTACCACCTGAGCCACACCTCCAGAATTGTCTTTTTGCCAATTAATTAGAGACAAGAGTCTGGAGGACTTGTCTGTTGCCATGGCTTAAAACCAGCATCCTCAGATCTTAGCCTCCTGACTATCTGGAATTACAAGTATGAACCTCCAGCCCCGGGCTGAGACAGACTAAAGCAGCATCCTCAGATCTTAGCCTCCTGACTGTCTGGAATTACAAGTATGAACCTCCAGCACCGGGCTGAGACAGACTAAAGCAGCATTAAGCCCCTTTGGACATTACCTTTATAATAACAATAAAAAATAGAAAAGAAGTAAATTTAGAGGTTGAGGTTATAATTCACTGGTAGAGCGCTTACATTAGCATGCTCACAACCTTGTGTTCAATTGTCACAATGCTGTTTAATCATTTACCAGGTTTTAAAGGACCCAGAGTTGGGACATGGATCAGTGCACCATGCCTGCCTAGCGTGTGGAAGGCTCTGGGTATGGTGGAAACTGAGGTTTTAACTTAAGGCCTTGCCCTGGCTGGGCAGAAGGGCTATCACTTGAGCCCTGCTTCTGGCCCGAGGCTTGGAACATTTTTAATGTTTTATTTATTTTGTCGCTTGTGGGGCTTGAACTCTGGGCCTGGACGCTGTCCTTGAGCTGAAGAGCTCAAGGCTAGAGCTCTACCACTTGAGTCACAGCGCCACTTCTGGTGGTTAATTGGAGATAAGAGTCTCATGGACTTTCCTGCCTGAGCTGGCTTTGAACTGTGATCCTCCGCCTCCTGAGTAGCTGGGATTACAGGCGTGAGCCATGGGCTCCTGGCTGGCTTGGGACACTTATATCCCCTGCTGCTCCATCCCACGGGCTGGCCTCACAGTGCAGGCTGGAGCGGCCGGGAGCCTCCATCTCCCAGCTGGGAGGGAGGAGCCACGCGCTCCCCTCGCAGGCTTGTCAGGACAGACACCCGCTGATGTGTGTGGAAGCATTGTGCCTGGCTTGGGCGGCCCTGAAAGCTGGCAAGCTCACAGCTTTTCTTTGCATCATCAACTTACCCCACCCCCTCTTAATTACTCACTTTTAGTTCAAAGGTAACCCATGACCATGGCAAAAGAGAGAGCCAGAGAGACCGAAAGAAATAGACACACACACAGCACTTAGAAACAAAAGAAAAGAGCCGATGATGGTTTCTGGTGTCAATGGCTCTTGTGTTTATTCCTTGGGCTTCTTCATTTAGGTTCAGGGCTTCTGTGGTGATGTCCTTGCTTTGCAAACAAGGAACTGGATTCCAGAAGGAGGCAGTACCTCAAGGTCATGTGTGGTAGGAAGGTGAGGCTGGGTTTCAGACGGCCTGGGTGTTGAGCCACAACCAGCCCTCGGGGGGTGCTGGTACAGTCTCCAGTGGTTCCCTACAAAGCGGTGGTTCCCTACAAAGCGGGCAATACTATTGTTTCCCATGAGGCACTTCGCCCTGGTGTCTCCTGAATGGGCAGGTTGTAAGTCCCCCGACTTGGTGTGGCTTTTGTTTTGTATGTGAATGTTTATGTGCTGGTATTGGGGCTTGAACTCCAGGCCTGGGCGCTGTCCCTTAGCTTTTTCACTCAAGGCTGGGACTCTACCACTTCCAGCTTTTTTGTTTTTGTTTTTTTAGTTGGTGGTGAATCTTGAACTCTGGGCCTGGGCGCCGTCCCTCAGCTCTTCAGCTCAAGGCAAGCGCTCTACCACTTGAACCACAGCTCCACTTCTAGCCTTTTCTGTTTATGTGGTACTGAGGAATCAAACCCAGGGTCTCACGCATGGGAGACAAGCACTCTACCACTGAGCCACCTTCCCAGCCCAACGTACAGCTTTTTAAGGAGATTTGGAGATGAGTTTCATGGGCTTTTCTTCCTGGGCCGGTTTTGAGCTATGAGCCTCAGATCTCAGCCTCCTGAGTAGCTAGGACTGCAGGTGTGAGCCTCTGCACCCAGAGAGCTCCCTCAGCTTGGCTTCCGCAGGAATAGTGAGCATGCAGTCTCATTGCCAAGTGCTGGCAGGTGCTGTGGTTCTGGGTGTCTCCCTCACTTTAAGGGTGCTCTTGATTCTTTGTTTTCCGGTCTTTCCTGTTTTCTGTCTGCCTGGCTCCAACTTCCCAGCACACGTTTCCATTGTTTTCTAGAAGGAGCAAACACTCTCTCAGTGGCTGGTACCCTCCCATGTCCGAATCCTGCATGGTGCTACGGGGAATCAGATCCACAGAGGATGAATTCTTTCCCCAACTCTGAGTACGGGGCTGGGAAGGTGGCTCAGTGGTAGAGCGCTTGCCTTGCATGCCTGAGGCCCTGGGTTCGATTCCTCAGCACCACATAAGCAAAAAGAAAAAAGCCGGAAGTGGCGCTGTGGCTCAAGTGGTAGAGACTGACCTTGAGCTGAAGAGCTGGGGGACAACACCCAGGCCCCACGACTGGACCCCCCCAAAAAATTGTGAATACTAACTTTGAGTACACTCATCCTGCAGAATGCCAGCAACAGCTAGGTAGCAGTGGTGAGTGCTAGTTGTGTGATAGTTATGTTGTCCTAGGTCCTTACCAAGAGATACTCTCCCCCTCCCCCACCAGTGTCAACTGGCCAATCAGAGCTGATGGCCCTAGGGCTCAGGTGAAGAAAGGAAAAGGCCAGTGTCCCATCTGAGCCACTAGGCTAGATTGTACACTAGGGCCATTGGAACAGTGACAGACTCAGCCACCTCAGGACCGAGGGGACCATGTGACCCACAAGGTACGTTTCTTCGAGGATTGACTGACTCTGGAAGAAGAGCAAGGCAGCGGTGAGGCTGACGGGTCCTCAAGAAGGAAAATGAGCCACCAGGTGGAGGATGATTGGATGAACAGCTGCTAGCGTTTAGTTGGGACTGGCGTGTTCTAAGATGTCTGTCATCTTAGCGACTCAAGGAGGCTGAGATCTGAGGATCACGGTTTGAAGCTAGAGAAATCCACAAGACTAATATCTTCAATTTAACTACCCAAAAGCTAGAAGTGGGGGTGCGGCTCAAGTGATAGAGCGCCAGCCTTGAGTGAAAAAGCTAAGGGACAGCGCCCAGGCCCTGTGTTCAAGCCTCACGTAGGGGCACACACATAAAACAAACCCAAATAACAACAAACATGACAGTTCCTGTCTGCCTTGCACACATGTGCAAGCTGAAGCTTAGAGACGGAAAACAAGACGGGAAACGCCGCAGCCAGCGCTAGAATCCTAGACAGACATGAGACATGACCTTGCTTCCTCCCCGTGCACGGCTGCCTGGGGCGTGCTATTGACTGCGCAGCATTCGCACTCGGACTGGTGCAGAGGCTGGGGGCAGAGCTGCCCCTTCCCCTCCACACCAGAGGCAGCAAAGGGGCCAGGGGGCCAAAGGTTACAGTGGGAGATGTCAGCGCTCACAGTCACCTGCTCCCCTGCCTGCCTGTCCCCAGCTTAGCCAATCCCGCCATTGTCATGGCAGGATGATAGAGAGAGAGGCCAACAGGCCTGGGAACCCCATGACGTGTATGGGCTGGGTAACCACAGGCCCTGTCCCGTGCTAGTCCACCTCCCATGCCAACAGGAAGTGCCTGTGAAGTGGCGCTCACAACTCATGGCCCTGGAGGCCAGGGGAAGGAAAAACTGTCGATCTGTTTAGTTTGCTTGTCTAGAGAAGCAGCCCTTCTGTCTGAGCCCCACCCGCTCCAGGAGCCCACCTGGCTATGAATCTCCCTGGCTCCAGCCTGCAGTTCTCATCTTGGGTCACCAGGTGGCAGAAGAGAGCAGTGTTTGGTCCCAGCTAAGGGAAGCCTGGTGACACTGTGGTCCCATTTGCTCAACTTGAAATGAGGCAGACTTGAGACTTCCACAGGCATGGGCCGGGCAGCCAGGAGGACAGGGCTAGTGTTCTAGAAGGCGAAGCTGACCTGCTGGTGGTGTCCGACCCTCACCAGCACAGAGGTGAATGTGCGTGTGTGGCCTGCCAGGGGCTCCGTGCGTTGTGACAGTGTCCGGGAGAGTGGTTGATGGGTGGGGGGAGGGGGTGGCATGCTCAGGTGTCGCCAGGAAGGCGGGGAGGGAACCATAAACCTGGGCAATGTCCTCCTTATCAGCAAGACCTTCTGCTGGGTCAGTCTGGGCAGAGTTCAGAGTCCACACAGATAGCAGGGTGGCCTAGGTACTAAGAGGAGGGGTGTGTGTGGCCAGTGTCTGGGGACTCACCTGGGAAAGAAAGGGGTGCTTATTGAACCCTATATTCCATCAGCCCCAGCCCTGGAACGGAGCAGAGCCGTTCCCAAGCAGCCTCGCCATTTCACACACAGCCAGCGGGTGGGTTAGCCTTTTCCAGCCTCAGTTTGCTCACTTGTAGACTAGAGAAACAATAGCACGTAGCTTCGCAGCCCAACGAGAATCCAGAGGGCTGGGGGGGGGGGGAAGCTGGGAATGTGGCTTCCTGGTAGAGTGCTTGCCTAGCACGAATGAAGAGTCGGGTTCAATTCCTCACAGAAACAGAAACAAAACAAACACCTGGAAGTGGAGCTGGGGCTTAAGTGGTAGAGCAAAAAGCAGCTCAGGGACAGCACCCATGCCCTAAGTTCAAGCCCCAGGACTGGCAAAAAAAAACAACAAAAAAGAAGGGCTATGCTGGAATGTGCTGGTGTGTAAGCTGTGCTATGCCGGGAACCGGCATGGCTGGCACTGGTAGCTCACACATGTAATCCTCGCTACTCAGGAGGCTGAGAGCTGAGGATCACAGTTTGAAGTCAGGAACGTCCATGAGAACGCTTATCTGCAATGATCCTCCAAAAAGCCAGAAGTGGAGCTGTGGCACAAATGGTAGAGCTCCTTGAGGGGGAAAAACAAAAAAAGCAAAAAATGAAGAGACAGTGCCCAGGCCCTGAGTTCAAGCCCCAGTATGGGCATAAATAAATGAAAAGAGCCCTCCCAGAGCCTGGCCGAAGCGGCCACTGGTGGTGGCTCTTAGCCCTAGCTTTCGGGCTCAGTGGGCTTGCTCACAAAGCCACCAGTGGCCGGCCTGTTTGGAGAGGCTCCTCGATGCCTTCGGAGCCCCAGCCTTGCTGGTCCTGTGGCTCAGAGGCAGGTTCAAATCCTGGCTGTGGCGAACTCCAACTTGCCTTCCACCCTTGTTTTCGTTTCACTGGGAACGGGGTGGAGAGCTTTGGATATCACTGGGAATTATTTCGAAACAACCACCTTCCATGGAGAGTTGGTGGGAGCCACCCGGTCACCATGGCATTTCTTTTTTTAGTGTGTAAACAGCTGGGCTGCGGCAGCTGTGGCGGAAGCCGCCCGTGGATGCGGAGCTGCCTGGCTCACATTTCCCCGGCAAGGAAGATGCCAGCGCTCTTCAACTTACCAGTTAGGAAGCCCAGAGAGTGTGTGTGGAGCGGAGACCACAGGTCTAGTTACGTCTAGTTCTTCCAGTGGCTTCACCTGGGAAGACCTTGTTCCTCGTCCAAGCCACAAGCGAAGGGACAGAAATAGCAGCAGGAGCCCTGGCTCCCCCTCCCCCCCCAGATGGCAATTGCAAACTCAAAGCAGAGAGGAAGCTGTGCTTGGCAGTCAGCATGCAAAAAACAAACCAACAAACAAAAAAACCAGCCACGAACCACTGTTTATTGAACACTTTTTTTTTTTCCTTTTAATGTGTGTGTATGCTTGAACTTCGGGCCTGGATGCTGTCCCTTAGCTTTTTCACTCAAGTTCTGGGGCTCTACCATTTGAGCCACAACTGCACCTCCACTTTCAGCTTTTTGGTGGTTAATAAGGATCTCGTGGGATTTCCTGCTTGGGCTGGCTTCCAATCTTGATCCTCAGATCTCAGCCTCCTGAGTAGTCAGGATTATAGGCATAAGCCGCAGGCACTCGGCAGTGAACATTTATTTTGTATAGGTTCTAAGCCCAGCCTGGGCTTCCAAGAGGAGGAGAGATAGAAAGTGTGAGTATTAGCTCTGTTGATGGATGATGGGCTCTGCTAGAAGCAGGAGCAGCCCAAGCAAAGGTCCTGGGGTTGAAATGTGTGAAGGAGGTTACAACGGAGTTTGCTTGTGTTCAGTATCATGTGGGTGCTAAATACTTCCAGTACCCAAAGAGCTGTGAACAATGCAAATCTTAGGAAAGCAGTGTAAGTCATCATTGCTAACACTGAGAACTCACAACTGCCAGGCACTGTATGTATGCATATGCGTATGTGTGTGTGTATGCATATGTGTGCATATAGCTTGGTACTAGAACTTGAACTCAGGCCCTCACACTCTTGCTTAGCTTTTGTGCTCAAAGTTAGTGGTCTACCACTTCAGCCAAGTGCTCCACTTCTGGCTTTTTGCTGGTTAGTTGGAGATAACCACTCATGGGACCGGGTGCTGGTGGCTCACACCTATATCCTAGCTACTCTGGGAGCTGAGATCTGAGGATCGCAGTTCAAAGCCTGCCCCGGCAGGAAACTTCTTGAGACTCTTATCGCCAATGAACCACTCAGAAAACCGGAAGTGGTGCTGTGGCTCAAGTGGTTAGAGTGCTAGCCTTGAACTGAAGAGCTGAGGGACAGTGCCCAGGCCCAGAGTTCAAGCCCCATGGGTTGCCTGGGCTGGCTTCAAACTGTGATCCTCAGATCTCAGCCTCCTGAATTGTGGATAGAAAGGCATGAGCTCTTGGCTTAGCCTCCCCTGATCTGCACAGGGACCATTGTTCACACAGGCGCTTGCCTCCTCCCAGTGCCTGCTCAGGAAAGGCCCTCAGTGCCATCCGTCCCCCATCAAGGTCCCTTCTTCCTGGGTCTTCTACCCTAGCTCTGTCCTGACCTTCCAAGTTCAACTCCAGCTTCACCCCCAGACCTCCCTCTGGCCCCTGTGAGCAATGTGGAGACAGAACTTACTCAGGGCAGGGAGCTGGTGGGTCACGCCTATACTCACAGCTACTCAGGAGGCTGAGCTGTAAGAATTGTGGTTTGAAGCTAGCCCAGGTAGGAAAGTCCATGAGACTCTTACCTCCAATTAACCACCAGAAAAGGCTGGAAGCGGGACTGTGGCTAGAGTCCTAGAGCACACGCCTGGAGCCAAGAAGCTGAGGAAGTGCCCAGGTCCTGAGTTCAAGCCCCAAGACTGCAAAAAAAAAAAAGGGAACTTGCTTGGCCTGGCAGGTCCTTGAGGGCTGGGAATTCCGGCCCGGGAATTTTTCCAATATTCTGCCAGCTGTGTCTTCTCTTGGCGTGGTTGATTATGTCTCATTCTGTTCCAGCTCCTCCTTTCGCTTTCAGTAAGACAGCACAGACTGGCATGGAGGTGGGACCTGGCGCCGGGCTGCTCAGACCTGTGGCCACGGGCAGCTGTGCCAAGAAGGGCACGGGAGGAAGCAGGAAACAGGAATGGAGGGGGAAGGGGGAGGTGAGAGTTGCATGGGCCACCTCCTGTTTTTCTGGTCATCTTCCCACCTTTCAGCTCTGGGCATGAGACCTAGGTTCTAGAAGGTTCCTGTCAAAAGCTCATGTCTGTTTCTAACACCAATTTCTTTGTCTGATGGGCTGGTGGTTGTCTAACAGAGCGGAAACCAATGACAGGCTTGATTTTGTTGTTTTTATTTTTTTGAGATGTGTCTGATTCCCCTGTCTCAGCCTCTTGTGTGCTGAGATTACAGGCATGCACCTCCATGCCCGGCTAGCCTGTAAGTGTTAAAGGAGGGTGTGGGAAGGGCTGGAGTATGAAACACAGATTGAGGAGGGACATAGCGCTCTAAGTTGCTAGAAGTGTCAGACTCCAGGGACTATTTACCTAGGAAGATTGTGTGTGTGTGTGTGTGTGTGGTATATGCGCCAGTCCTGGGGCTTGAACTCTGGGCCTGGGCCCTGTCCCTAAGCTCTTGTGCTCAAGGTGAGTGCTCTACCATGTGAGCCATAGTTCCACGTTCTGGCTTTTTGGTGATTAATTAGAGATAAGGGTCTCCTTTGAACTGTGATCCTCAGATCTCAGCCTCCTGAGTAGCTAAGATTACAGGCATGAGCCACTAGCACCAGGTTACATTGTTTTTGTTTGTTTTACTGCATAATTAGGTTCCAAGAATGTGAGCAGGTGCTCAGGGCCTGTTGAGAACCTTTCCTGTGGGAAGGCTGGAGCCCTAGCGCCTGATGCAGCATTGGGTCCTCAAGACGGGCTCTTGGATAACTTCCCTGAGGACAGCACTGGCTTCCCGCATCATACTGAAACGCAGTCACCTGTAACAGGAAAGCAAAGTGGCTTAATTGAGTGCCTGCAGTTTCTGTCTAGAGGCAGAAGCCCTGGGTGGGTACCCTTCTTTTTTCATTTTGATTTTACTATGTAGCTCGATCTGGCCTTGAACTCGCTATCCTCATCTTCCAGAACGCTGGGACTACAGGCCTGAGTGGCCAAGCTTGCCCTGGGCTTTTTTTATTTATATTATTTATTTATTGTTGGTCAGAGGGCTTGAACTCTGGGCTTCGGCACTGTCCCTGTGCTCTTCAGCTCAAGGCGAGTGCTCTACCATTTGAGCCACAGCACCACTTCTGGTTTTCTAGTGGTTAATTGGCGATAAGAGTCTCATGGACTTTCCTGCCTGGGGTTGGCTTTGAACTGCCATCCTCAGATCTCAGCCTCCTGAGTAGCTCGAGTTGCAGGTGTGAGCTACCAGCACCCAGCCCTGGGCTATTTTTTTTTTAGTTATAGTTTTTTGTTGGTCTTGGGCTTGAACTCTGGGCTTGGGCATTGTCCCTGAGCTCTTCAGCTCAAGGTGAGCGCTTTACTGCTTGAGCTACAGCGCCACTTCTGGTTTTCTAGTGGTTTATTGGAGACAAGAGTTTCACGGTCTTTCCTGCCCGGGCTGGCTTTGAACCGTGATTCTCAGATCTCAGCCTCCTGAGTAGCTAGGATTACAGGCGTGAGCCACCGGTTTTTTTTTTTTTTTAGAACAAGACTTAAATTGGGCCTGGTGCCAGTGGTTCACGCCTGAAATCCTAGCTACTCGAGGGGCTGAGCTCTGAGGATTGTGGTTTGAAGCCAGCCCAGCCTGGGCAGAAACGTCCCCATGGAACATCTTATCTCCAATCAACAGCTCAAAAACCAAGAGTGGTGCTGTGGCTCGAAGTGGTAGAAAACTAGCTTTGAACAAAATTGCTCAGGGATCAGGGACAGGGCCCAGGCCCTGAGTTCAAGTCCTACAACGGACCAAAAAAAAAAAAAGACTTAAACTGGGCACTGGTGGCTCATGCCTGTAATCCTGGCTATTCAAAGAGGCTGAGATCTGAGGGTCTGCCAGCCTGGGCAGGAAAGTCTGTGGGACTCTTATTTGCAATGAACTACCATAAAATTTAATGTGGAGGTGGAGCTCAAGTGGTAAAGTGCCAGTCCTGAGTGATAAAGACTAAGGTGAATTCAAGACCTGCTACCAGCACAAAGAAAAAAACAAAAAACCTCTCTAGACTGGAGGGAGGGTCAGCTTCACCCGCAGAGCTGTGTCTTCATTCTTTCGTTCATTTATGTACAATACTGGGGCTTGAACTCGGGGCCTGAGCATTTGTCCCTTAGCTTATCTGCTCAAGGCTGAGTTACAGTTTGAGTTACAGGTCTTCTGGAATTACAGCTCCACTTTCGGCTCGTTGCTGGTTAGTTGGAAATAAGAGCTCCTGGACTTTCCTGCCTGGGCTGGCTTTGAACCTCGATCCTCAGATCTCAGCTTCCTGAGTAGTTAGGATTACAGGTGTGAACTACAGGCATCCAGCCTACTTTTTGGTGTGTGTGTGTGTGCGCGTGTGCATGTGTGCACGCGTGCACACGTGTGTGCTGGTCCTGGCGCTTAAACTCAGGGTCTGGGCCTTGTCCCTGAGCATTTTTTTTTTTTTTTTTGGCTAGGATTACAAGCATGAGCCACTCGTCCGCGGCTTGCCTTGTGTCTTTTAAACACAAAAAAGGCATTAATATGAACTAGGCGGCGAGCCACACGGAGCAGATGTGCTGTGTGTGTCTGGGGATTGAACCGAAGAGACATGAGGCCGCACAGGCGAGCGCCTGACCCTGCACAACAGCTGTTTCCTCGCGCCTGCTTTCCTGGGGCGCAGCTGCTGCCCAGCCCCCCCTGGAACGGGTGGGCGGAGGTGCGTGGGTGGGCAGACCCAGAACAGAGAGAGAGAGAGAGAGGAAAGGGAGAGGGAGGATCAAGGAGGGAGCACCTGGCTGGGGACTGGGTGGCAGAGGCTGGAGCTTTGATCACACAGCTCTGGTGGCTTCCGCCACATTCTTTTTACTGACAGAAGCGCTGGTGGGTTTCAGGGCGCCTGGGAGCGCAGCTAGACCCCCCACCAATTCCCTTAGATGTTTGAAAAAGCCATCTAGCCACGCCCTCTAATTGAGCCTTCCGAGTAGACAGTCCAAATGCCTGGCCTTGCAAGGCAGGGAGGCTGGGGGTGGGGGAGGCTGGGGAGAGATGTTCCAATCCCCACATCCCATCGAGCCTGGGGCTGGAACTCGGCCTGGGCGCTGTCCCTGCGCTCTTCAGCTCAAGGAGAGTGCTCTACCAACTTGAGCCACCAGCGCCACTTCTGGTTTTCTGGAGGTTCATGGGAGGTAAGAGTCTCCCAGACGTTGTTGCCGGGGCTGGCTTTGAACCATGATCCTCAGATCTCAACCTCCCGAGTAGCTAGGATGACAGGCAGGAGCCGCGGGCGCTGGCAGGGCAGTGTCTTGCTGACTCCTTTCTAATAAAACTCTCTGGAGCACTTTTCACAGCGAGCAGCACCTTGGATCCGTCCTGAGCTGTGAAGTGAGTGGAGCCAGGCTAGCATAACCCCATATCACAAATGGAGAAGTTGATGGCCCAAGTCTCCGGTGGGGCCTGGCACTAGTCCTGAGATAAGGAGGTTTGAGCAGGACTCTCTCACTACAGTTAAGGCTTTCGATCTTGGTTGGGAGCGGAGGGCCACATGCTGATGGTCACGCCTGTAATCCTAGCTACTCAAGAGGCTGAGATCTGAGGATCACTGTTTCAAAGCCAGCCCGGGCAGGAAGGACCCATGAGACTCCCTTATCTCCAATTACCCACTAAAAAGGCAGAAGTGGAGCTATGACTCAACTGGTAGAGCACCAGCCTTGAGCAAAAAAAAGCCAAGCAAGAGTGACTCTGAGATGGAGCCTCAGTACCAGCACTAGGGGGAATAAAACCCTTCTAGGATGGGTGTGTACCTGGGCTGTGTGCCACCAGCTAGGAATCTGTAAGAAATGAGCCTCTTTGGGCCCTAGCCCAGTCTTAGGGAATTAGAAACCCAGGCCCAGGGGTCAAGAGCGTTTACCGCGAGCCCCGTGCCCTTGTGAAGGCTACAAGTGCCATCCACATACATTCTTGGGCTCGCTAGCCCTCAGCCTGGCACCGTGGAATCACTTGACAGTTTCAATGAGTGGAGATGGCGGGCTAGACCTCAGCCTGTATTCACCCACGCGTGTGGGGGGGGCGCGGGGGCAGCCTGCCCTGAAAGGATACACATTTGACCAGAAGAGCAGAGCAGGGCAACCTGCTCCAGAGAACCCCAGAGGAGATCGGGGAGAGGAGGATTCCAGGCAGGAGAGAGTGTAGGGTTCAGCTTCCCCTCCCCCCTCCCTAAAATGATTATACAATTTTAATTCCCACCCCGGTTCAGCCCCTTCTAGAGACACATTGATGAGGGCCAGGCGCCTGCAGCCCTGGGAAGGCCCAGAGACGGCGCTTGTTAGTCTTGGCCCTTGTTCAAGGAGGCAGCTCTTGAGTGGGGCTGGAGCTCCTTTGTTTGTGTAGTTTAACTCTCAGCCCAGTTTTCCCGGGCTGATTAGATACCCCTGTGCACACTGTGGGGAGCTCTGCCCATCTAGATTCCTGAGAAAGGGGCTTGAAGCCATGTTACCCTGAGTACGAAGAGGAGCCAAGGCCCCAGGGCCTGGCCCCTGCTGCTGACTGTACGCTCTGTACCTGGGGTTTGCAAATTCAATAAGCAGCAGCAGTCTGTGCCCATCAGGAGTCAGAGACCAACCACACCCAGGCACTGGTGGCTTATGCCTGTGATCCTAGCTTCTCAGGAGGCTGAGACCTGAGGATCACTGTTCAAAGCCAGACCAGGCAGGAAGGTCTGTGAGACTTTTTTTTTGCCAGTCACGGGGCTTGAACTGGTTCTTGGCACTGTCCCTGAGCTACTTCACTCAAGGCTAGCGCTCTACCACTTGAGCCACAGCGCCACTTTCTGTTTTCTGGTGGTTCATTGGGGATAAGAGTTGCATGGACTTTCCTGCCCAGGCTGGCTTTGAACGGCGATCCTCAGATCTCAGCCTCCTGAGTAGCTAGGATTAGAGGTGTGAGCTACCAAGCCCTGCTTCTGTGAGACTCTAATATCCACATGAACCAGCAAAAAGCTGGAAGTGGCAGAGCAGTAGCCTTGAGCAAAAAAAGGTCAGGGACAGCACCGAGGCCTGAGTTCAAAGTTCCAGACTGGCGTGCACACACACACACACACACACACACACACACACACACCAGTAACTCTGGGATATGAGAGCCAGAGCCAGATACAGTAATAGCACCCTGACCCTGTCTAACCATGCCGTAGGCAATAACTCACAGATGAAGAAACTGAGACACCCAGACATCTGGAAGCAATTGAGTGGAGTACGATTGGGAAATGTCATATGGGGCGGTTCCTATGGGAGTGGCAGCTCGTTCATGAACTTGTACAGGTATAGTGGTATGCACCTGTAGTCCTAGACATTCTTCCAGCTTTTGGGAAACTTAGTGGAGATGTCATACAAATGTTCGCCTCCTCCCAAATTTAAGCTGTACTAATCAGGCTCTTGTTATGAAGCCTGCTGACCAGAACTTACTGTAGATGTGGAAATGAGAGGAGGCACTTCCTGGATGAAATGAAGATTAAGCTGGGGTAGAAAACCCAAGAGAGCCGGGCGCCGGTGGCTCACGCCTGTAATCCTAGCTACTCAGGAGGCTGAGATCTGAGGATCGCGGTTCAAAGCCAGCCCGGGCAGGAAGTCCATGAGACTCTTATCTCCAATAAACTACTAGAAAACCGGAAGTGGTGCTATGGCTCAAAATGGTAGAGCAAAAGAGCTCAGGCAGGGACAGTGCTCAGGCCCTGAGTTCAAGCCTCAGGACCATCAAAACAACAACAAAAAAGGGAAATCCAAGACAGTGGATCAAGTGAAGAACCAAAGGAAGAGGGTTCCAGGCAGAAGCACACGTGTAAGGCCTCTGAGACAGGCCTGGTGATGAGGAGGCCAGTGGGGCCTGCTCCCCAGCCCTGGCTAGCTGACCCACCAGCCCTTGCAGACCGGCACCCCCATAGGGAGCCAGCCCTCCATAGGGAGCCCCCAGTGTGGAACTCTATAGACACCTCTGAGTGCCACACTGGAGGCTGGCCTAGGAACAGGCACGGGTCCTAGAGGATGAGGGCATGGAGCTGAGTCCCAGTAACCAAGTGCCCTCTGCCAGGGCGGGCATAGGCCGGCCCCGCCCCACACCAAGTGTCCACTGGGAGCCTGGGCGGGCAGCACACCAGTTAACCTCCAGCCCTAGTGGGGGTGGGGAGGGACATTGACTGAGCCCTTCTTACAGGGTGGGGGAAGGGAGAGGCAGGCCTGCGGAGGACACGGCTGTTGGGGAGCAGCTGGGCCTGTGGGGAGACCCAGCCTTCTCTTGGGTCAGAAGCAGGAGATGGCACTGGGCAGACTCCTCCCTGCCCTGCTTACAGAAAACAATGTGCTTTTGGCTGATTCTGGCTGGCTTTCCCCTAGCGATTAGAGCCACTGGCATGCGGGGGGTGCCTTGTTCCCATGGGGCGCCTCCCCCATCCACGCTCCTGTCCTGCCCCCACCAAGTTGCCACAGCTGGTGTGTGTGTGTGTGTGTGTGTGTGTGCATGCGCGCGCGTGTGTGTGTGTGTGGTACCTCTGCCCTCCCTGGGATCATCTGATTCGACTGTGCCTCCATGACGGGTCCCCCGATCCCAGGGTGAGATGAAGTGAGCCCCCCGACCTGTGCCTGAGGTCCGCCGCTCAGAGAGACATGAGGGAGGCCTGAGCCTCCCTTCCCAGGAGAGGCGGAGGCCCAGCCTGGTAAGGGGCGGCTGGGTGGAGACCAGCAGGCTCTGCCCACATGGCCACCATGATCTGGCCCTGGGGCTCTTAGAGCTATGGAGCTGTGGACCAGGGCCTGGGGATTCCCGCAGGGACTAAGTGACAGCCCCCATGGACTGGTTGGGGTCCAGAAAGCTCTCCTAACTCCCCTCCCCCACCACCCACAAGTCATCTTTGCTGCCAGCCTGATTGCTGACGGGGGGGGGGGGGGAGTCTGCCCGCTTACTCTATTCCCCCCTGCCCACCCCACCCCACCCAGTGGGCCGGCCTGAAGGTGCGTAGGAGCTCCTTGCGTTAGGCCCAAGAGGCCTCCGTTGTTAAATATTCCGGAATGCTGTGAGCTGGTTGTTAGACAGAACCCCCATTTAAAATCAAATTATATGAAGCAGTGTTTCTCAAGCTTTTGTTCAGTATTGCCTCCCAAGGAGCCTTTTGTTTTCTTTTTTTCCTTTTGGTAGTTGTAGGGGGGAGGGGGGGAGGGGAGGGGAGGTGGGGGTGTTTAATGCAGGGCCCTGCCCTCAGCTCCCAGAAGCCTTTTGGACATTTTCCTTCCTCCATCTAACTCCAGTCCCCATGCCCATGCCCAGGAGACTTTCATATTCCAGACACACCTTCTGCCCGTTTATGCGCACGCACCTCTCTGGGCTTTACTTCTGAAAGGAGGACACTTGCTTTTGTCCCCTCAGTGGCAGGAGGGGTGATACCTCCCCTGCTCCCAGCTGGCTTGGTGGGGGTCTAACAAAGCAATTTTTGTCCCTGTTGAGAACATAGGATATAAACCAAGTTAGACAAATTATATAACAGGAAAAGGTATCCAAGTCATCCTTCCTAGTCATGTTGCTCTATTTTGCTATTATTGACTCTTTAATTTTTAATTTTTTAAGGGAGGGTCTTCTCAATATGTAGCTCAGGCCGTCATTATACCCATAAAATCATCCTATAGAAACCTCCCTCGTGATGAGATTACAGGCATGTGCTACCATGATTCTTTTGAGGTTTTTGAGGTTATAGATTCCCCGCCCTCCCCCGAAACACACATGATAGATGATTCAGCATTTACAGCAAGATAGGTGTTCAGCATTTAGTAGCACACCACCGGCAGGCTCAAGAGAGATGAGTATGAGCCTGGTGCTGGTGTCTCACGCCTGTAATCCTAGCTACTCAAGAAGCTGAGATCTGAGATATATGGAGTCATCCCAAGCAGGAAACTCTGTGAAACTCTTACTTTTTTTTTTTTCTTTGTCAGTCATGGGGCTTGAACTCTGGGCTTGAGCACTGTCCCTCAGTTCTTCAGCTCAAGGCTAGTGCTCTACCACTTGAGCCACAGCGCCACTTCTAGTTTTCTGGTGGTTTATTAGAGATAAGAGTTTCACGGCCTTTCCTGCCCAGGCTGACCTTGAACGTGATCCTCAGATCTCAGCCTCCTGAGTAGCTAGGATTACAGGCATGAGCCACCAGGGCCCAGCAAAGACTCTTATTTCTAACCAGCAAAAAGCCAGAAGTGAGGTATGGCTCAAGTGGTGGAACACTAGCCTAGAGTGAAAAAGGCTAAGGGACAGCCCCAGGCCCAAGGGTTAAGCCTCAGTAATGGCACACACATGCATGTGTGCGAGTACACACACACACACACACACACACAAGAACGATAAGGAAGATGGGTCTGCCGGGCAACCCCTCTCCTTTGCAGAACTATGGGAGGACCTGCAGAATCTGAATGGAGGCTGGACAGGAGGAAGAGGAGGAGAGGAAGGACTTCACGGCTGACTTGGTAGGGCTGAGGGGTTGTTTGAAAGCAGAAAGTGTGTGCAGGTGATTGCACGTTTTGCCCCCCGGGCTGCACGAATATTTCGCACTGGTGACAATCTCTGGCCATTCCCAGCCCAGCCCCGCAGCCCTGCCCAGCTCTTTGGATTCAGGGTGTGGAGCTGAGGATCCAGTCCCGGGCCTCATGAGTGCACGGCAAGTGCTCTGCCCCTGAGCCACACCCTGCCCCCCCCAAACAGGAATAAGGCCCCACCTGTCTGGGCTGTGGTTGAGACATGTGAGCCAATGGGCTGCGTGCCAACTATGCCCTGGTCTTGACCCAGGGCCTTCGATGGAGCCTATTTGAAGCCAGGACCCTTCCAGATGAGGGCTTGGTGGACCCCAAGCCAACATGGCTGGAGTCCTTGTAAGAAGAGGAAATTTGGGCCCAAGAGGCCAGCAGGCTGCCCGCGCGCAGATGGTCACCAGGGTGGCACTCTACAAGCCAAGCAGAGTCCACCCCTGCCCCGTGGTGGCTGTCAGGCCCAGCCCAGCCCCGCTGTCTGTTCTCCGGGGTGGGCGGTCCGGGGGTGGGGCTGCGGCTGGCAGCCTGGCAGAACAAAGAGCCCCGGTCCTGGCTCTTCCTGCCTTTCATTCTCGGTGGCGCATTTCTCCAGTGTGAGGTCCCGTCCTTCTGCTCGTGCATGGCACGGCTCCAGGGGGAGGCCCAGGCAGGCGTGTTTCTCCCAGGTCCCCACAGGGCACAGTTCAATGCCAGGCACAAAGGGCACCACATTGGGCCTCTGTCCTTTCTGCCAGCTTCTCCCCACCTGCAGACGCGGGGAGGTGAGCACACTGCGAGCGCTCAGGGGCTCAAAATTCACATCCTGGAATCAAGTCAGGGAACCAAGGAAAGGCTGCCATGGGGAGCTGGGGGGGCGGCTCTTCATCCTCCCCCCTCCCGCCCCCAGCTCAGAGACCCTGTGCCCGTTGTCCAGCATTGATGGAGGATGCCCACCCCCTCCCTCCCTTCCTCCCTCCCTCCGATCTGTGCCAGGTCATTCCTGTCTCTCTCCCAGATGATATAGCATCCAAGTCTTGCCCCTTCTGTGTCTTTATTTCTCAGCATCTAGAAAGTGGCCCTCCTTGAACAGAATGGACAAGAAGGGAAATTGGTGCACGCCTGAAAACTGAGTCCTAACTACAGAGATTGTAATTGAGGCTGGATGCCAGCTTCCATGATATGCCACTGCCCCTTTACCAAAGACAATTTGGCCATATCCACCCAAATGACGCCCACCTTCGCCTTCGCAGCCCACAGTTCCACTGCTGAGGAGCTGTGGGACACATGGAGGAGCTCATACCGGAAGCAATGTCACTATAAGGGCAGCTTCCGGTGTGTGTGTGTGTGTGTGTGTGTGTGTGTGTGGAACTGGGGATGAAACTCAGGACCTCACACATGCACTTTACCAATAGGGCTCACAGCCCTTTTGTTTGGTTTGAAATAGGTTCTCCCTAACTTTGCCTGGTTTGGCTTTGAACCTTGATCCTCCTGTCTTTGCCTCTGGAATAGCTGGGATTATAGTATGTGCCACCATGCTTGGCTCTTGTCTTATATTTCTTTCTTTCTTTCTTTTTTTTCTTTTTACAATTTTTGTGAAAATACCATACAGAGGGGTTACAATTACATAGGCAAGGTAATGAGTACATTTCTTATCAAGCATTGTTGCCTCCTC
>NW_012267336.1:2383357-2405250 GCF_000151885.1 Dipodomys ordii | reverse complement strand
AAGGAAGGAAGGAAGGAAGAGAGGAAGGAAGGAGAAGGAAAGAAAGGCAGAAAGGAAAGTTCTTAGAAAGATCCAGAAATATGCAAATCCACAGAGTAAAAGTAGAATGATGGGGCTTGGTGGAACAAACCTATAATCCCAGCTACTTGGGAGGTAGAGATAGGAGAATTACAGTTTAAAGCCAGCCTGGGCAAAAGCAGGAGACTCTATATGAAAAACAAAGTAGCTGGGCATTAGCTCACACCTGCAATCCTAGCTACTCAGGAGGCTGAGATCTGAGGATCAGTGGTTCCAAGCCAGCCTGGGCAGGAAATCCCAGGAGAGTCTTACCTCCAATTAGCCAGCAGAAAACCAGATGTAGTCCTGTGGCTTAAAGTGGTAGAATGTTAGCCTGGAGCAAAAAGAGCTCAGAGACAGCACCTAGACCCTGAGTTCAAGCTCCAGGACCTTATGTGCCCGTGCACGTGTGCGCACACACGCACACACACACACATATACGCATGTGCACGCTCATTCTCTACAGGATGCTGCTCTCATAGCAGCATCTTATCTTCCAACTGGAAGCACTTAAGTGTGTGCGTCATCCACTCAATTCTGTGAGCCTCACAACCAATTTAGACTAGAATTATCCCAGTTTACAGATAAGGAAACTGAGGCATATACTCCTGCGTTAGCCAAGGGGGATATGTTGCAGGATTCCCCCAGTATATAACTATACTTCACTGTTTTTTGTTTTTGTTTTTCTAGTCCTTGTGTTTGAACTCTGGGTCTGGGCGCTGTCCCTGAGCCTGTCTGTGCTCAAGGCTAATGCTCTATTACTTGAGCTACAGTGCCACTTCCAGCTTTTTCTGAGTAGTTTATTGGAGATAAGCTCATGGACTTTCCTGCCTGGGCTGGCTTCAAACCATGATCCTCACATCTCAGCCTCCTGAGTAGCTAGGATTATGGGCATGAGTCACTGGTGCCCAGCTGTGTGTGTATCCGTTTTCTTTTTTTTTTCCTGTTGATTCTGGGGCTTGAACTCAGGTCCTGGGCATTGTTCCTAAGATTTTTTGCTCAAGGCTAGTGCTCTACTACTTGAGCCACAGCTTCCACTTCTGGCCTTTTAGCTGGTTAATTAGAAATAAGAGTCTTATGGACTTTCCTGCCCAAGCTGGCTTTGAACCATGTCTCTCAGGTCTCAGCCTCAGAGTAGCTAGGATTACAGGCGTGAGCCACTGGAGCTTGTGCCTATAACTTTCGACGGTACTGGGTCTCATATTTGCTGTTTTTTCTCCCCTATACATTCATCCGTAGGATGAAGGTTCACATTCTCTCTTTACAGCTTCTCTGGCGTGTCTGCCTCCCCGCCCTCCTCTCTGCTCTTGTGCTTTGGGGTCATTATTACGAGTTTCTGTCAGACTGTGACAGTCTGATAACTCCGTGACTAATGTGGAATTGTGGGGGTAGCGGATAAAGTGGACAAAGGGGTGATTCACAGCCCCAGCAGGCCCGTGTGGGATTGCACAAGACTTCATCGTCCTACGCAGCCTAGAGCGCAAAGAAAACTTGGGAATTGTTTATTTCTGGAATTTTCCATTTAGTATTTTTGGAGTGTGGTTGGCTACCTCAGGGCAAAACTCAGAAAGTGAACATAAGGAGGGACTATTGTAGATGACTACACCACTTGCCCCAAATCCCGGCTCTCATAGAGAAAAGAGACAGGATTCTCTTTGGTGGTGGTGGTTGTTATTGATGATATTGGTGTTTGAACTCAGGAAATCACCCTTGCTCAGCTTTTTTTTTCCCCCAGCTGGTACTCTCCCATTTGTGCTACCCCTCCAGCCTGGCTTTTGGCCATTTTTAGAGATGAAGTTACCCTGATATTTCTGTCTGGGCTGGCCTTGAACTGAGAGATCCTCTAGATCTCAGCTTCCTGAGTAGCTAGAATTACAAGGCCCTGAGTTCCAGCCCCTGAAATAAAGGATTTGAAGAAGTTCGCATAACCGTGGAATTCTCCTAAGTCATTAGGATTCTACCTCTGGGCCTGCAAGGGAAGTCTCCTGGGACTCACTGGCCTTACCTTCTTTTTCTTTTTCCTTTCTTTCTTTCTTTCTTTTTTGGTCAGTCATGGGGCTTGAACTCTGGGCTTGGGCACTGTCTCTGCGCTCTTCAGCTCAATGCGAGTGCTCTACCACTTGAGCCACTGCACCACTTCCAGTTTTTTGGTGGTTTATTGGAGATACAAGTCTCATGGAGTTTCCTGCCCAGCCTGGCTTTGAACCACAATCCTCAGATCTCAGCCTCCTGAGTAGCTAGGATTACAGGTGTGAGCCACCAGTGCCTGGCTTTACCTTCTTATTTATTTATTATTTAGCTAGTCCTGGAGCTTGAACTCAGAGCCTGGGCGCTGTCCCTGAGCTTCTTTTGCTCAAGACTAGCACTCTACCACTTGATCCACAGTGTTTGTGGTACTGAGGAATGGAACCCAGGGCTTCATGCATGCTAGGCAAGCATTCTACCACTGAGCCGCCTTCCCTGCCCACATTCTTATTTTATAACTGTAGAGCCCCAGGCTTGGAAAGTGACCCATGCAGGGGTTCCTGTGTCCCCTAGAAGGCTGGTGTGCATGGTCCTGCTCTGGGGCCTCCCACTTGCCCTTCAGGGAGCACCCTGCAATTCAAGTGCAGGATGCTGGACATTTAGTAATGACCACGGCAAAATGTGGCCACTCTTCTGAGGACAGTGGCGTGTGCAGAGCTGTGAACATGGGTGCTGGCCGGGATCAGCCCCGCCTCCCTGTGCGGAGGTCTGAGGTGCGCGTATCTTAGCTCTCACTCTCGGCTCTGGTGTCTGAATTCTATTCTGCAGATTTTTAGGAACTGAAGGCTGGTGAGGAGAGGCTGGCAGCCCTTGCAGGGCCTCCTGCACCTTGTTTCACCTTTGCAAGGTGCAAAGCCCGGAGGCAGGCAGCTCCTTTGAGGGTATGAGTAATTGGATGCGAAGCCTTTTGACCTCCAACCACAGGGTCTTTGTCCCAGCACATTTCCCAACCCTCAACCAGGAGCTTGGGCCGGAGGAGGAAGGAAGAGAATTCACTTCAGACACAGATGGGACCCATGGAGTTTGCCTGGCTCTGGGCCGCAACTCCAACAGGTTGGTGCGAGTGCTCCCCTTTTGCAGCGGAAGAAATCAAGACTCAGAGACGGAACCTTGACTGAAGTCCCAGCCTACAAATGAGCTGCCTGGGATTTGAGAGTCTGCTGGAGTCCTGAGATTGTACCTGGAACACATCAATGGCGAAAGCCAGGGTACAGTTCTTCACAAAGCAGTTCCAGGGGTTGCCTGGGGACTCCCTCGCCTTAGGCTCATATCCTACCCTCTTCACTTTTATTTTCTTTCTCACATTCTCCCTATCTTTCCTTCCTTCTTTCCTTCCTTTTCTTTCAGAATCCTTGAACTCAGGGCCTTGCACTCTTACTTGGCTTTTTTTGCCCAGGGATGACATTCTACCACTTGAGCCACACTTATACTTCTTGCTTTTTGCTGGCTAATTGGAGAGAAAAGTCTCATGGATTTTTCTCGGCTGGCTTTGAACTAGGGTCTTCAGATCTCTGCCTCCTGAGTAGACAGCATTATGAGTCACTAGCTCCCAGCTCTGGGTTTTGATTTTCCAGATGGGGTTGGTGACTAGTGCTTGTGGGCAGGTGCCCTGTGAGGTCAATCACTGTGTGCCCTGCCCCTATTCCTGCTTCCCAGCTGATTGATCCAAAATGAATATCTGACCCAGGCCAATTCAATTCAGATGTAAGCAGACTATTTATACTTGGAGGACCCTGCAGATCACAGAGAGACTGAGCTTAATCTGATGCCAGTTCAAGAATTTTGGAACTAGACACTACCTGGCTCTTGGTGCTTGCCTGTGTTACAGAAAGGGCAGCAGGTCTGGTGGTCTGCTTCTTGATCTGTGGATAAAGAAATCACGCCTACAAAATGGGAGTGTGTGCTGAATGGAAGACAGGCCGGAAACAGGGGCCATCCCAGTGGCCGTCAGGCCCTGCTGGACCCTGTTCCTGTTTCTCCAGTCCCCTGAGCCCCTCATACCCTTTCATTAAGGTCCTTTTCCTGAGGTTCATTGAATAGGTTTCTTGTTTTCCTTGAAACCAAAGATGCTTTGTGCAGAAGCAGAGGGAAACTTGGAAAAAAAACATTTATAAGGTTTGAGTTTCTTTCAATTGGTCCGGACACTGGGGTTAAGAGTTTCTCCAAGGCACTCACTGTAAGTCACCTTGAGCAGCTATTAGCAGTGAGAAACACCACGGTCACAGAGTTTCCTAGCTAGCCACAGCTGTGAGTGTCACCACCTCAATGTGGTGATCTTGAAGTAACACTATTGTTTCCTTTTGTTCCTAAATCCAGAGTTTAGGCAGGGCTTGGTGAAGACAGCTTGCAGCTGCTCCTCTTGGCATTGACATAGGAGCTCAAAGCCTGGGAGATTACCTGTGCAACCCAGGCTGACCTCCAACTCAAGATCCTCCTGTCTCAGTCTATCACATGCTTGGACTACAGACATGTGCTGCTATACCTAAATATAGGAAGAATGCTTGTTCTTGGAACCTAATCCTAGAACAGTGAGAGAGCTACTTTCTTGGTACAGAATCTGTTCCGTTATCTTCTAGCCTTTATTGCTGCTGCAGAGAAATCTGCTGATACTCTTTTTGTTGTTGGTGGTGATGGTTGTGGGGCTTGAACTCAAGACCTGGGCTCTGTCCCTGAGCTTTTGTGTTTAAGGCTAGCACTCTACCACTTTGAACCTCAGCGCCACTGCCGGTCTTTTGGTAGTTAATTGGAGACAAGAGTCTCACGGACTTTTCTGCCTGGGCTGGCTTTGAACTGTGATCCTCAGATCTCAGCCTCCTGAGTAGCTAGGATGACAGGCGTGAGCCACATGATACCTGGCTGCTGTTACTCTTCCTAGTTCCTCTGGAGTCCTCTGTCTCATTTCCTTGCCCATATTAAGATTTTCCCCTTTGGAGAATGATGGAGAGTGCATAATATAAAAAAGCATTATGTCTATGTACAAAGATGGCATAAGAAACCTCACTGAAAGTTGGTTAACAGTAATCAGTGATGGGAAAAGAGCAATAGACAGGGCTATTCTGATTAAAATATAAGACATGTGTGTGTGGAATACCCTGGGGAAACTCCTTGGTACAACAAATACACACTAGGCGGCTGATATCAGGAGGAAGGGGAGACCAATGGAGGAGATGAATGAAGACACGTGTGTCTAGACTGGGGACATGTACAGATTCCATTGGGAGAAGACACGGAAGCTTCATGTATGTGATCCTTCCCGCTTCAGCCTGAGTCCAGCCTGGTCCTAATTTACAGCCTTTATGATAAACTGCACTTGTAGGTTCAACTTTTCCTAAATTCTGTGAGGTGCCCTAGCAGATTGTGAAACCTGAGGGGCCATGAGAACTCCTAGATGTGATGGACGGGAAACGCTCAAGCTAGCAGCTGCGGTCTTAGCAGGCAAGCATACCAAAGATCGTGCTGTCAACCTGTGGGCTCTGCACTGGGTACATGGGGTCTAGAACCGTACTGCAGGATTTCATGGATCATTCTCTCTCTCTCTTTTTTGCGTTCATGGGGCTTGAACTCTGGGCTTGGGCACTATCTCTCAGCTCTTCAGCTCAAAGCGAGCACTCTACCGCTTGAGCAACAGCGCCACTTCCGGTTTTCCAGTGCTTTATTGGAGATAAGAGTCTCACAGAGTTTCCTGCCTGGGCTGGCTTTGACCCGTGATCCTCAGATCTCAGCCTCCTGAGTAGCTAGGCTTACAGGCATGAGCCACCAGCGCCCAGCTCAGGGATCATTCTTTATCCTGGAAAGATGCCTGTGTGAGACACCTAATACACTCAGCAAAGGCTACCTGGGTTACGGAAGAACCTGCAATGACCTCTCCATTGCTCATTGTCTCACTGCCTCTGCCTGGCATCAAAGACGTGCCGTAACCACGGGAGAAATGACGCCTTATCCTTGATGCTGAAATAATGGTGTAAGAAGAGGCGCTGTGCGTCTCCGCGGGGATCTTCCCACACTGCCTTTCCAGGTCCTGTGCCCTCTCTGGCTTTCCAGGTGGCTTTGTTTCTGAGAGCCATATACTTGGACGCTTTCTGAAGGACAGCGCCAGGGTGGCTTGAAGCTGCTTCACCTGGGCTCGGGAGTCACTCAGTGCCTGTGGTTGCTCAAGTCCCCTGGGAGCAGTACTTAAGCAATGATTGACAGCCTGTGGGAATAGGAAAGCCCAGCTTCCTTGTCTGGAGTTGGGATGAACCCTAAGGTATAATTTACACTGCAGGCGGGCTGAGCTCCGGACTTTGCCTGAAATTATAACCTTACTTGGATCTTCTGGTCCCTGACTCCTCTTCTGGATTCCTAGGAACATTTCTTCAATAAATCACATGTCTACCAATCCTTGACTCAGGGTCTGCTTCTGGGGAGCCTGACCTGAACCAGTTCCTCATTATTTACTACTCATCAGGTTTCCATGTGACTTGCAGTGCCCAGGAGGAGAGGGAGTCTATTTCTCAGCCCTTAACCATGTGACATGTATTGACCAATGAAATTTGACATGGAATAATGTATGCATTGTTATAATGTGTGCAGGTAACAGTACATTATTGACTCAAGACTCACCATAGGGTACTAGAATTGTTTGTTTCTCTTTCAGCCTGGTCCGACCACAGAACCCATCTGACAAACAGCCAACATCTAACCTGAGCGAGAACAATATTATTGTAAGACATGGAGATGTGTGGATCGGTACTGCAGTCTAACCTATCAGCTCAACACGAGCAGTGTCATATAGTTACGAGCCTCAGAAAGACTGGGTCCTGGTGGCTCACACTTGTAATCCTAGCTTACTCTGATATTGGGAGAATCTCAATTCCAGGTTAGCCTGAGCAAAAAAAGTTCAGGAGACCCTATCTCAACAGAAAAATATGGGTGTGGTGGTGTGCCTTCCATCCCAGCTACAGTAGGAAGTATAACCAATTTGACGAAGGCAAAAAGCAAGACCCTGCCTAGAAAATAGTCAGCGCAAAAAGGGCTGGAGGTTTGGCTCAAGTGGCAGTGTAAACGCCCAGTAAGGTTTAAAGAAACAACTGGTTTATGACTCCATTTAAAGGATTAAATACGTTCGAGTGCAGAGAGAAGAGGCAGAAGGAGAAGGCAGGGAAAGAGGCTGAGGCTGCGGATCCCTTAGAAGCAAGGCTGAACTATGACACTCTGGAATTTAAAGAGATGCATGCCTTTTGGGACTCTGGCAGCACCTTTTGACAGGTTTTGGGGTCACTCGCTGGGAGGGGGGTGGCGGGTGCGGGGCCTGGGTACGAGGCGACAGTGACCTCTGACCGAGGACACACGTGGTCGGCTGGGGCGGGGAGGGGGGGGGAGGATATTGTCCACCACAAGCCACTATTCCAGAGGCAACCTTAACTAACGCCCTGATGACCCAGCAGGCCTGCGTGTGGCCAGCGGGGGACCGCAGTCAGCCAGGCACCGGCCAGCCCTGCGCCCGCAGGCGCCACTGCCACCTTCTTCTACCAGCCGTGGGCGTGGCCAGGTTGAAGCCCCCGTGCTGGGCGTGGCCCTCTTCCCAGAACACACTGTCCGGTTATGGGCGTGACCAACCAAATCAGACCCCCCCACGGTGGGCGTGGTCCGCGCCTCAGGTTGCCCCGCCCTTCTGTGGGCGTGGCTAACCAAATCAGATTCCCCAGCAGCAGCTTGGTCAGGGCAGCCCCACTCCTTCCCGGTCCCGGGGTCCTCCCCCCCTCCCCGTCCTGCCTCGCCCCCACTTCCCACACCTCGTGTGTCACACACCACACAAGGACTTCACATCCCCAGCCCAAGCCCTCGCACTAACGTGCCCGGTGTTGGGCACATCAATGACCTACGGCCCCCAATCACAAGCACACACTGCTGCACACAGAGCACGCGCAGAGCGCAGAGCAGAGGCTGTGAGTGCCAATGATGGCTCAGCTCCACACCCAGAACTCACAACCGAAACGCAGCCCCACCCCAGCCCGTGAGCCCCCGTGGCTGGACAGCGCCGTGGACACACCTCAACACAGTGAACATGACTCGCTCCACACGCGCCATGCGTTCAGCCAGTCACACACACAATATGCACAAACGGGCATACCACACGACACCAAACAACACGGGCACACACAGCACCTCTGCTGAAAAAAATCATGAAAACCTTTACTCACGCCACACCGAGTCCAACACACTGGACAATCACACGTGTGTGGGCACATCTTGCAAATGGTACCCACTCATCAGGTCCTCCCATGTGCGGGGGACCCACACCACAGACCTCCACCTTAACACACGCAACATATGTATATCCCACCAAGCACAACCACACCCACATCTCAACCACACCTGATTTCACCTAGAACGACCCAACATCTCTGTGTGCCCCTGGGATTCGAACTCAGGGCCTGGGTGCTGACCCTGAGCTCTTTCACTCAAGGCTGGCGCTCTACCCCTTGAACCACGCACAGTTTTCTGGTGGTTCACGGGAGGGCAGAGTCTCACGGCCTTTCCTGTCCGGGCTGGACTTGAACTGCGATCCTCAGATCTCAGCCTCCTGAGGAGCTGGGATGACAGGCGGGAGCCATTGCACCCAGCTTATCCTCACCGTGTGTGTGTGTGTGTGTGTGTGTGTGTGTGTGTTCTATGTGGGCTGGTCTCAGCCCCCAGACCCACTGGGATTACAGGCGTGCGCCACGAGCTTCGCTAGCCAAATGAGCACATGGCTGGCAAGCATAGATCCCTTTCACATAACCCCTAGTATGGAAGGTTCTGGTCCCCAGAAAACCCCTCAGTCCCCCATAACCCAGGACAATTAGTCACTGTACACATTGCTCAAATGAGTCATGCCTGGATCCTAATAGATAAACTAGGTAAACACTAGTGATAAAACCTGAGCTGCTGGTGTGTGTGTGTGTGTGTGTCCACCACATGGCCCAGAACTAAGACAATCCTAGTCAGAGTTCCCCAGGAGATCTTGACTGTCTTAGGTCAAAGTGCCTTAGAAAAACAGCAAGAACAGGGTGCCAGGGGGTTCATGGCTGTAATCCCAGCTACTCAGGAGGCTGAGATCTGAGGATCTGGGTTCAAAGTCAGCCCTGGCAGGAAAAGCCATGAGATTCAACTCTCCAATTAGCAGCCAGAAAACTGCAAGTGGCATGGTGAGAAAACAACAAGAAGTACAACAACAACAACTAGTGAAGATCTGTCAATACTTTCCAGAAAAAAGAGAGACCTGAGGACTCTGACTTCGGGGTTTTATTCTTGGCAAAGCCCTTTAGTTCACCTGAGCTGCTTGCTAGGCCAACGGTGTCAAAGAAGCCGGGATCAGGCAGAGCAGGTCTGGAAGGAGTAGCCTCTCCCTCAGGGCTGCGGCTGCGGGATCCAGACCTCCCCCCCCCCCCCCCCCCCTGCCAGGCTGTCGGCCTGTCCCCCACGCCCACTCCTCCCCCATCCTGCCTGAGACACTGTGGCTGGAATCAAGAAACCACCTGCCTTGAGCCACTACCTTCAAAAGCCTCTCATTCCGTCCTAATGGGCCGAGGCGCCCAGGCTGCCCCACCCTCAGGGCGGAGCAGGCATCCGCCTCCTCTGTGGAGCTTAACGCACATCAAAAGAGCTCTCTGTACCAAAATAGCTCTCTCGGGCCTTGCTGGGGCAGCCTGAAATTATACCAAGAGAGTTTTCTTTTAGGTGAGGGCATGGTGCTTCAAAAGCTCTTGCTCCAAATGCACCTGTGTGTCTCTGGGAGGGACGAGCGCTCCATCCTTCCCTGCCATTGTCTTCCGTGGGTTGCAACAGATTCTTGTCTAGTGCCAGCTGGCTGAGGGGATTGGATTGTCTCTATGGAGGCCTGTGGGAATAGGGCGTGGGATGGCAGAGATTTGATCGTGGGTGATGGAGGGGGGGTAGGAAGGGCACAGAGTGACCTGAAGACAGGGAGACAGCAGGGGCAGGTACAGGGTGAGGGTTGGGGGTTGAGAAGGATAAGACTGACAAACATACCCTTAGCAGGACCGGACACAGTGGTACAGACCCAGGGTTTCGGAAGGAAGGTTAGAGGGAATGATGGGAACTCCCCAGAAATGCCCTAAAATAGAAGAAGGTGGGGAGGGGGGCTGAAGGGGGGGAACAGGTGCTGGTAGTTCACTGCTAGCTAATCAGGAGGCCGAGACCAGAGGATCATGGTTCAGAGTCAGCCCAAGCAGAAAAGTCTGTGAGATTCTTTTCCTAATTAAGAAGCCAAAGGTCAGAAGTGAAGTTGTGGCTCAAATGGCAGAGCAGTAGCCTTAACTGGAAAAGAAAAAAAGTTCAGGAATAATGTCTAGGGCTCTGTGTTCAAGCCCCAGGACTGGCACCAAAATGAATGAATGAATAAATAAATACATAAATAAAAGGAAGCAGAGGGTGGACAGTTTAGGGATGTGGAGAGGGGGTCGGTTTGGGAAGATGCTGGTTTGTAGGCAATCTGAGCGTTTCTGCATAGAAATTGTAGAAGAAAACCTAAAGCCATGTGAAAATGTGATCTGTTGAAAGGTTAGGGAAAGAGGACTCAGAGAGGGAATCTGGTTTTGTAACACTGATTGGAAACATATCCAAACTCGGCTGCTGTTCTCCCTGCCCAGGGCACAGTCGCCAGCAGTTCTGTTTCTATCTTCCAGACTTCCCACAGTGAATTTGGGATTGAGATTTTGTTTTCCAGAGCTGAGGATGGAATCCAGGGTCTTTCGCACTTCAGTGTCTGTCACCAAGCTACATCCCTGCCTCTTCTGGAATCCAATTTCTATAAATATCACAAAAACATTTCAGAAGGTGACTCACCGGCCATTTATTGAGTCCTTATTAAATTCAGTGGTGTTGGGGCCACAAAGAATGCAAAGAAGTGGGAGCCACCCTGGCCACTGGTTATCCTTGAGTTACGGTGCAGGACTGGGACTCCATGCAAAGATCAGGAACTCTGGAACCAAGCAGACTGATTGGATTCAAGTCTGCTTCCTGCAGCTGTGTGACCAGAGCAAGTGACTTGATCTCTCTGATTCTAGGTTGAGTCATTTGTGGAACAGGGTGACAACGGCACCTGCATGGACTGGTGGAGCTGATCTGCGAGGACACTGCCAAGCGTCACCGGCACAAGGCAAAGGAACTGAGTATCAGCTGCTATGGTTATTAGTGGTTAAGGGCTTGGCCTCTGGAGCCAGCCTGTCTGGGTTCAAATCTTTGCTCAGCCTTGGGAATTAATTTCATCTCGGTCTCTACCTCACTTTTCTAATCTGTAAAATGGGGATGAAAGCTAAAGTGCCTTTTTCATGAGATGATTAAGGGGGAAATAACTATGGTTTACCCAAGTAACTGTGGGTTGAAATGCTTAGAAAAGAGCCTGACATATACAAAGTGCTCAGGACTCGTTATTAACACTAATTCTTATTATCATTACTGTTGGAGAAAACAAAATGGGAGTGAAGAGCAGCAGGATAAACTGGGGAGGGTCATGGGGGAGGGTATGATGTAGGAGGCTCCAGGATGGCCCTAATCTCTCTCTCTCTCTCTCTCTCTCTCTCTCTCTCCTTCCCTCCACCTCCTCCTCTCCTCTTTCCTCCTCCTCTCTCCTTCTTTTCTTCTTCCTCTCCTCTCTTCTCTTCTCCCCTGTCTTCCAGTCTACACTGTCCTGTTCCTTTAAGTTTTAAAACAAAGCCAGTCCCCCCCCCCCATGTGCTGGTGGCTCACACCAGTAATCCTAACTACTCAGGAGGTTGTGATCCCAGCTCAAAACCAGCCTGGCCAGGAAAGTCCTTGAGACTCTTATCTCCAATTAATTAACCACCAGAAAACTGGAAGTGGTGCTGTAGTTCAAAGTGGTAGGGCACTAGCCTTGAGCAAAAAGGACTCAGGGACAGCGCTCAGGTCCTGATTTCAAGTCCCACGACCAAAAGAAGAAAAACACACACACACAAAAAAAAACCCCAAACCAAACCAAACCAAAACAAAAACCCACACAAAAGGAGTCACTGATGCCTGGCATGTGCTCCTATCTCCTGATTGGTCCTTCCTGCATTCCAAGATGGCTACCAAGTGACTAACGGAGAGAATGGCTGTGAACAGATAATACAAAGTAGAGGCTGGGATGCCAAGCATTTCTCCTGCTTTTAGTTCATTCGTGGGCCCAAGGAAGGAGCCAAAGCTTTTTCAGCAAAAGCAGTTTTGAAGCACCGGTTACATGCCCGGCACTGGTGGCTCATGCAGATATTACTTTGGAGACTGAGTACTTGGGGGATGATTGAAGTTTAAGGCCAGCCCAGGTAGAAAAGGTTGAGAGCTCCATTCCCAACCCACAGCTGGTCACAGCACCGCATGGCTCTCATCCCAAGCTATGGTAGAGGCTGAGATTGAAGAGACTTAGGTGCCAGGCTAGGCCAGCCTAGCATCAAAATTCTTTGAGACTCTTGCCTAGGTACTGTCCCTGAGCTCTTCAGCTCAAGTGCCACTTCTGGCCTTTTCTGTTTATGTGGTGCTGAGGAATTGAACCCAGGGCCTCATGCATGGGAGGCAAGCACTCTACCGCTGAGCCACCATCCAGGCCCCTCTTTGAGACTCTTGTCTGGATGAAAACAGAAGCTGGGCTAGCTGGGTGTGTCTGTGATCCTAGCAATTATGGGAAGCCTAAACTAGGTGGATTACAGCTCATGCACTAACTCAGGAGGAAGAGAGACCCTATTCTAAAAATAACAAGTGAAAACCAGGGCTGGAGGTGTGGCTCCATGGTATCTGGTATCAGACACAGGAACACAAGACCCTGGGTTCAAAGCTTCAGTACTGAGAAAGAAAGAAAGAAAGAAAGAAGCACCTACCACTGTTCACAGTATTTTAAGCCCCTTCTGCAGCCGCTGCCTCCATCATTCTTTGGGTTCCTTAGCTCTGCAAAGAGTGAATGAATGCACATGCCCTGCCTTTGCTTCGTTCTTGAGGAAGGTCAGTGGGCTGCGGTGGAGCAATGCCTTGGCACACAGAGTTGGAAGGCATTATGAAACTTATTTATTTTTGTGCTGGTCCTGGGGCTTGAACTCAGGGTCATTGTTCCTTAACTTTTTCTACTTAAGGCTCTGACTCCACTACTTGAGTCACAGTTCCACTTTTGGCTTTTTGCTGGTTAATTGGAGATAAGAATCTCATAGACTTTCTTGTCCAAGCTAGCTTCTAACTATGATCCTCCAGAGCTCAGCCTCTTGAGTAGCTAGGATTACAGGCATGAGCCACTGGTGCCCAGCTAAATCACTAAACTTTGATTAGTTCTATCATGTGATTGAGCCTCATCTAATCAGCTGACAATCTTAAAAGGGGGAAGGGGGGACAGGGTCTCCTGAAGAGGAAGGAATTGTGTCTCTAGATCTTCTGCAGACATTTATTCCTGCTGAAAGTTCCAGCCTGCCAGGTTGTCTGGCAAATTATGGACTTGCCAATCCCACAACCACAAGGCTATTCTTAAAATAAATCAAGCTCTCTCTCTCTCCTCTCTCTCCTTCCCTCCCTCCCTCCCTCTTTCCCTCTCTCTCTCTCTCTCTCTCTGTTGGTCCTTGGCCTGGGCACTGTCTCTGAGCTTGTTTTGCTCAGGGCTAGTGCTCTACTACTTGAGCCACAGCACCACTCGGCTTTTTTTGAGTTGTTTATTGATGATGTGTCACAAGGACTTTCCTGTCAGGGCTGGCTTCAAACCCTGATCCTCAGATCTCAGCCTCCTGAGTAGCTAGGATTACAGGCACTGGTGCCCAACTAACCTCCTTCTTGTTTTGAGACAGTGAGCCATGTGAGAGAATTATCTCTTCAGAAAATAAATACAGGAAATTATGCAAAACAAACTTCTCTGCACTTTGGACTATACTACAAATGGAATTTTAGAGACGCATTTATTTATTTATTTTTTGGATAAAACAAATGGCTGTTATCGATGATCTCAAAAGCAATATTTGTCTTCCCTATCTGCAGCCTCCAGCATAGCCTGTCTTCGGAGTGGCCTGTCTAATGTGGCTGGGGGGGGCGGGGAGGGAAGAGGGTACAGGGGGAGGGGTATCAAATGTCTTGGTTTGGGGTTTCTCAGGAAAGAGGGCTGGGGAGGTGACCCCACAAACAGTGGGGTCCGGGAAACAGAACTCATACTTCCGCAGCACCCCATACCCCTAAGCAAAAAAAAAATTGTTTTTCCTGGTTAGGAGTTGCTATTATTATTAGTTTTTTAAAAGTCTGAAACATTCACGCAAAGCCAGGTGGAAACAGGCTGGACCAGCTGAAAACGCCCGAATGCTTTGGCTCGGGGTCTCCGTGATCTAATTAGCTGTTTTTTCCAGTGGTGAGTGGGCGGCTCACTCCTCAGGCTCCGGGTGGGGACAGCGATGATGATGCAATGACAGGCAAGCCCGGGCAAGGCCGCGGCCTCGGCTGGAGATGCTGGGACTATGGGGCGCAAGGCCAGGGTGCAGGGAGGGCCCCTCCACCCTGCTCCCGGGACAGCTGGCTCCCCACTCTCCTCCCTCACCCCTGTCCCTGCCCCTCATTCCCTTCCCCAGGGGGTGGGGGCTGCCAGAGCTCCTGGAGAATCAAGCTGACCCCCAGAACTTGAGGATGTTGATGGGTGTCTGCAAAGAAACAGATTTTTTTCATATCGCCCGTGACACAGGGCTGGGCGTGAAGCCCCCCACTCCCAATTATCATTTGGTAGGTTCTCGGAGGGTTGGAATGCTGGATTGTTTTCTTGTTTTGTTTCGCTGGTCCTGGGCTCTGACCCTGAGCTTCTTTGGCTCAAGGCTTGCACTCTACCACTTGAGCCACAGCACCACTTCTGGCTTTTTCTGTGTATGTAGTACTGAGGAATCGAACCCAGGGCTTTATGCATGTTAGGCAAGCACTCTACCACTAAGCCACATTTTTGTTGTTGTTGTTATGATCTAAAATGGTATCAGCTGGGTGCTGGAGGTTCATACTTGTAATCCCAGCTACTCGAGGTTGAGATCTGAGGATGGAAGTTCAAAGCCAATTCTGGGCAAGAAAGTCTGTAAGACTCTTATCTCCAATTAACCACCAGAAACCTAGAAGTGGCACTGTGGCTCAAAGTGGTAGCCTTTAGTAAAAGAGCTCAGGGACAGTGCCCAGACCCAGAGTTCATGCCTCACAATACTCCTCCCCCCCAAAAAAAATTAAAGGTATTATCTGTCACCCCTGTAATCCTAGCTCCTCAGGAGGCTGAGATCTGAGGATGGAGGTTCGAAGCTAGCCCAGGCAGAAAAGTCTATGAGACATTTGTCTCCAATTAACCACCAAAAAGCCAGAATAGCGCAGGAACAGCACCCAGGCCCAGGAATGGCACAAAAGTAAATAAAATACAATAAATGAATTGTGTTAACTATTGAAAGCTGTATTATGAGGAATAGGCTGACCTCATGCCCCAAGGCAAACAGGCCCTATACTCACACAACGTCAGGCGCTGTGCCCCAGAACGGGACTTAGGGGACAAAGGAGGTGGGTGAGACCTGCGACTCCAGGCAGACAGCTTCAGTGCTTGTGTCTTCTCATAGCATCTCTGAGTATGGGGGGGGGTGTAATCAAAGAGGTTCCTTTCTCCCCTTCCTCACATTGAGAATCGCTGGGCTGGAGACAAGATGGTTTGTTTCTGGCCTGTGAAAATTCAGAAAGAATTGGCTTTTCCCCTCAGCACAGCTGGGGGAGTCCTGCTCCCCTCCCTCAGATGGAGGCTGAGCCCCATCCCCACGCCACCCCCACCCAGCAGCCCTCAGGGGCTGGGGCTGCACCTTTGGTAATGAAAGGTCTTTTCTTAGTCAGCCTGCTCCAGGGCCCCAGGGGACTTTCAGATGGATTTGCTGAGCAAGGGATTTTCCTGCGTGCCGGCCAGTGACTCCCAGGCTTTGATGTTGACTAGTTAGTTAAAAAAAAAAAAAATCAAGCTGTGTTCAGAGGAGGAAGTTGGGCCCTGCTGTGGGACTGGGGGGGGAGGCCCACACTGTTCTTTGTGTCCAGTTTCCGCTTTGGGAACTGAGAAGGACCTGGGTCTACCTCACTGTCTCTAAAGAAGCGTGGAGGTCATAGATGCCAGGACTGTATGCATCTATTATTATTTTTGATGCCAGTATTGGGATTAGCTGGTCCCTTAGCTGCTGTATCCTTAAAGCAACGCCTTCACTTCCAGGTTTTTGCTGGTCAAATTGGAGATTAAAGTTTCACAGATTTTTGGGCTGGGTTCCAACCATGATCCTCATACCTCAGCCTCCTGAGTAGCTAGGGTTACAGGCTGAGCAACCAGCGCCCAGCCCACAGGGTTCATTTTGTAGGCACAGAGCCCTAAGTGCAATGTACAGTGGTAACTGCAGACTTAGCAGGAAGAGATCTGGTTAAAGATGGGGAACAGGGCCGGGTGCTGGGGGCTCACGCCTGTCATCCTAGCTACTCAGGAGGCTGAGATCTGAGGATCACAGTTCAAAGCCAGCCAGGGCAGGAAGGTCCGTGAGACTCTTATCTCCAACAAACTACTCACAAAACTGGAAGTGGCACTGTGGCTCAAGTGGTAGAGCGCTCACCTTGAGCTGAAGAGCTGAGGGACAGTGCCCAGGCCTAGAGTTCAAGCCCTATGACCAATTAAAAAAAAAAAGATGGCGGACAGGAAGTGGTCGAATCTGCCTTGCTCCCTGCTGCTCTGCATGGCTAGCAAGGGCCACTGCAGATGCATGCCCATCTCAGCCCCGTGCATGGGGAGGGAGGGCAGGGATGGGGTGATTCCAGGTGTGAGCAGAGGAGCTCATCTTTAGGCCCTTTCTGAACTTCTCGCTGAAGGCAGAGATCTCCAGGCCCTAGGCATGATATGTGTAACCCTTCCACCACTTTGGGGGTCATCAGAAGGCTGGTCTAGCTGGGGAGCCTGTCTGGAGAAGCCTCTTGAGAGGTGTGTGTGTGTGTGTGAGAGAGAGAGAGAGAGAGAGAGAGAGACTGAGAGAGAGAGAGAGAGACTGAGAGAGAGAGAGAGTAAGAGAGTTCTGGGCCTTGAACTCGGGCCTGAACACTGTGTCTGAACTTTTGTGCTCAAAATTGGAGAGAAAAGTCTCATGGACTTTCTTGCTAGGGCTGACTTCAAACTGCAATCTTTAGAGTTCAGCCTTCTGGGTAGCTAGGATCGCAGGTATGTGTGATTGGGATTGGCTTCCTGGGAAACTTTCAAGGCCAGCTCCTAGGACTATTTTCAGGTATGATGGTATCTGCAACCTTTGGGTTGCTTGTGGCTCTTCTGCAAAAAGACAACCCCAATAATGTGTTCAAGGCTTGATAATTACAAAAGAAACACATGGCTAGCAGGATCAAACCCAAAGTCTTCCTCTGGCTATAGATTCCAGGAGAACCCCAGAAACACGGGGTCCAGTACGCATAACAACACCCTACAGAGTCCTGGAAACATGACCGTCACCCAGATGTCCATGCATAGACGGTGTAACTGGTACCCAGAAATGGCTGCATAAACTTGTAATCACATGTTGGTGCTTAACAAACCATATCAAAATACACAGTGGCACCAGGTGCTAGTGGCTCATGCCTGTAATCCTAGCTACTCAGGAGGCTGAGATCTGAGGAAAGCAGTTCGAAGCTAGCCTGGGAAGACAAATACAAGAGACTCTTATCTCCAATTAACTAGTAAAAATCTTCAAGTAGAGGCGTGACTCAAATGGTAGAGCATCAGCCTTGAGCAGAAAAAGCTCAAGGGTGACTTCAGGCCCCAGTACCAAAAACAGAAAACATAGTGGCATGGGTTCTAGCCCCAGTACCGAAAGAAAAAAGGAAACAAAAACAGTTCAGCTGTAATCAAAACCATTCATTTGCTCTCAGTTTTATATTGTGGGGACTTATCTGCTCTCCATGCGGCATTAGCCAGGGAAATTTGTACCAGATCAGCTTCCAAGATGGTCCCCACATGGAGGCCTAGATGCTGCCGGCGGCTGTGGGGGTGGAGTCAGACTGCAGGTGATTTCTCCCAGCCCGAGCTGAAATTGCTGGTCGTCAGGCTCAGGTTTGGCTACAGACTCCCTCTCCAGTCCCAGCCATTTGTTCTCTGTAGAAGTTGGGGCATAGGGGTGTGTGTGAGGAGCAACTGGCTGGTAGTGCTTACAGCTGAGTCCTGATAGTGATGCTTACAGCTGAGTTCCTCTGCTGCTGGTGCTTATAGCTAAGTCCTTCTGGTGATGTATATAGTGGAGTTCTTCTTTGGGACTCAACCTTGGGTAAAGGCACTCTCTGCCTAAGGGCCCATCCCCCTGCAGTAGGGGAAGCCACATCAGATGACTGACTATGAAGTGGTCCTCTGTCAGTCATCTGGATCCATCCATGCCAGAGCCTCTGGTCTCTGTCAGCGCCATTCTTCTTTCTGCCACACTGTTTCCTTAATACCCAGATGCGCGTGGATGACAGATGCACCCTCTCCCCACAATAGCCATCCTTCAAATGAAATCTGTACTTCCCTGCATTTTCTGGGAAGCCTGACTGAGGTACTCACGAAGGTTAAGTGATTTCGTGGAGTCCTGAGGAATCCTTTTCCTAGGCACAGTGACTTCTGGGTGCCAGGCTAAGACCTTCGCTTACTTCATGAAGATCAGAACTTCAGGCCAAAGGAATGGGTTTCTAACGATGACGTCTGAGCTTTAGGTGGGAGGTTTGGTGGGGGAGGGGCTGCAAATTTGGTCACCAATTTTTCTTTTTCTTTTGCCAGTCCTGGGGCTTGAACTCAGGGCCTGGGCACTATCCCTGAGCTTCTTTTGCTCAAGGCTAGCTAGCGTTCTACCACTTTGAGCCACAGCCCCACTTCCGGCTTTTTCTGTGTATGTGGTACTGAGGAACTGAACCCAGGGCTTCATGCACGCTAGGCAAGCACTCTACCACTGAGCCACCTTCCCAGCCCCTCACCAGTTTTCCTGTGATACCCTCTGGTCAGTCCTGGTCCTGGCGCCGGTGGGAAAAGCCCCCGCTCTCACGGGCCAGGGCTCCCAATCACCTTCTATAAAAAGCAAGTGGTCATGAATGGGATTGTTCTGCTTTTTCTGTGAAGTCTCCCTTGTCGGGAGCGCCTGTGAGGTGATTTCTCTGAAGGCCGGCTTGCCTTGTGTGGACTCCCCAGAGCCTTTCTCAGAACTGCTACCATTGTCCCCACTTCCTCTCCCTTCCTGAGCAGCTTGCACACAGAGCACTCACCAGCAGCGCTGTCTTTTGGCCTCAGCTCCTGTCACCTGTCTCCTCGGTCCTCTTCATCTCCGTTGCCCAGGTAGCGGGAAGTTCCGGGACCCTCCTGCTGCCCTCCACCCCAGGCTCAGTCTCTGTCCATCCTTAGATACCTCCTTTCTGGGAGCATGCCCAGGCAGCAGGCTGCGGCCAGGACTTGCCCTCTGGTCCTCGGGAACAAGTCCTAACATGCCTAGCTGAGGAGCAGAGGAGGCCGGAAGCTACTTCACCCAGGGGACCCCACCCCCCTCGTCCTGGGAGGCCTTGGCCCATGTTTCTGTGGACACAAAATGGGTGATTTTCAGGTTGTTTGGGGCAGGCTAGGGACCTGGGGTATGTGACGAGTATGTGTGTCATGTGTCTGTCTCTGAATGTGTGTGTATGGATGTGCATGTATAAGTATGTCTCTGTGTATGTCTGTATGTGTGGTTGTGTGTCTCTATGTGTGTGTTTTTATGTCAGTGTGTGCATCTCTGTATATGTATATATGTATGCTTACATGTGTATGCACTTGTCTGTGTCTGTGTGTCTGTCTGTCTACATGTGTATCTGTGTGTGTATATGTGTTTGTGCGCATGTGTGCGCACTTGAAGTCAGAAGGGCCTTCGGCTCCCTTGCCCCCTCAGGGCTGATGTCTTGTCTGGAGCGTGTGCCTAGCCCATGGTCAGTGCGTGTGCATGTGCACGGCTGCAAACATTAAAAAAAAAACAAAACAGTAAAGAAGAGTTAGTAAGTGCTTCATAAATATTTGCTTGAATACTTTTGTGGTGTAGTGGGGACCCAGAAGTTATTTTAAAAATGGACTTCCCAACCTTAGCAACAACAAAAGAATTACTTCACTGTGAAGCTCAGGACCATAAAATGTCAAATAACTCACCACAAGCCTTCATTAAAAATGTGTTTTCCAATAAAAAATGTAAAAAAAAAATGTTTTCCCCGCAAAGTAAGCAGTCAGACAATGTCAAGCCTATTTGAAATGCCTGCAGGCAGGCCAAGAGAGAACTGGCACTGCAGGAGGGCTTGCCTGGGGCCGGGCTGCAGGAGCTGGGGTGGGCAGGGTCCCAGCCCAGATCCAGGCCCGGCTCAGAGCCAGGAGGGCCAAGGATGGGAGACAGGTTCCTCCCAGCCCCCATGCTCCACAGATCAGGCCGGTCCTCCCCGAGGTCAGCTGCATTAGAGGAAGAACGCTGGGCATGTCTGGGCAGAGATTTCCAGACAGCTCGAACCTCAGCTGTCAGAAACTGTAGCCACCCCAAAGCCAGATTCTATTCTATTTTGTGACATATCTTTCAGACAAACACATCATTGACTACAATGTTCTTTTTTTTTTTTTTTATTAACTTTGTTTCCCCCTGGGACAAGGTCTCACTATTTAGTCCAGGCTGTCCTCGAACTCACCATCCTCCTGCCTCAGCCTCCATGGGCTTCTGCCACTTTTTTTTTTTTCTGGTTGTGGGGCTTGAACTCTGGGCCTGGGCGCTGTCCCTCAGCTCTTCAGCTCAAGGCGAGTGCTCTACCACTTGAGCCACAGCACCATGTCCAGTTTTCTGGTGGTTCATTGGCGATAAGAGTCTCATGGAATTTCCTGCCCAGGCTGGCTTTGAACCACGAACCTCAGATCTCAGCCTCTGGAGTAGCTAGGATTACAGGTGTGAGCCCCCAGCCCCCCAGCTTCTGCACCATTTGAAAAGCAAAACTGTCCATTTGAAGAGGAGGGAGGAGGCAAAGGTGAGCAGAGACAGTGGAGGTGTATGGTCCTCCACTTCTGCCTGTCAGGAGCATCAGGGGACACTTCTGGAACTGCCCTTTGTCAATGTCACCCCTCTAAACTGCCTGGAAAGGAGGGGGTGGGGGCTGGGCTTTTTTCTCCCTCTGAAAGGCAGAGGAATGGAGAACAAGCAGAGAGCTCTAGGCAGGATGCAAAGGACCGGCCCCAACTTTCACTTGCTGTGCTAGTTCAGTCAGATCACAGGACTTCTCTGAGCCTCCTTCTATGTGAGGGTACCCTGGAGAGAACTGGGTCCCCAAATTGGTCTCACTTCCCTTTCTCTCAGGCCTGCTGGCTTTGTCCTGGCTGAGGTGAGGGAGGTGGGGTTGGGGAGGGGGGACGGGGCGACTGGTTCCAGGTCTGCTCCTCATTTTCCCTGGAGGATCACCGTGGTGGCTCTGAGCACTGGGCCCCAACTCCTCCTTCGCTTCCTTGACAAGCAGCCCCTTCACTTGTGCTAGCTGCGTGGGGGCCTCAGTTTCCCCCTCCCGTGAGATCGGGGATTGAATCAGCCCCAAAGGTGCTTTGTGAGGGTATCTGTGAACCCCAGATGCCTCGTGAAGCACCAATGGCTATTCTAGAAATTGCTGTCAGGAGCACTTTTTTTTAAAATATTGGTGGACTTTTACTTATTCGTGCCTTCCCTCTCTATTCAGTGGCGTCTGGTGGGTCCGGGAGTCTGAGGGGACAAGTCAATTCCCAAGAAGGAAAAGGCAGAAAGGCAGATTTGGGGTTTGGTTGCAGGTGTGGAGATCAGGGCCAGCACATCGCGGGGGGGGGG
>NW_012267336.1:2382112-2383037 GCF_000151885.1 Dipodomys ordii | reverse complement strand
GGCTTGGAGTGGCCGTAGTCGCACGCGCCGGATTCACCCGAACGACTGAGACCTTGGAGCAGGTGAGGGCACGGGACGCAGCAGCCTGGGCCGCGGCTCCGGGCGGCGCCCCGCGGGTCCCCTGTGTGTCCGCGTAGGGGTCGGTGGGGGGGGTCCTGGGATGCCGCGTCCGCGCGGTGTCACAGGTGTTCCCGCGGCAGGTGAACGACGGGCGTGGGTCCGGCGCGCTGGGTGTGCGCCCGCGGGCGTGGGCTCGGTGACGGTCACCGAACCCCCGCACCCTGGGGGATTCGGCGGCGACCGAGGGATCAGGAGTCGGCGGGATCTCCAGTTCTACTCGGCGGCTCTTGAGACCCCCGGAGGGCGAGGGGCGGCGCGGAGCGGGCCGGCCGGGAGATCCGAGGGGGGCGCCGCTCGGTCGAGGCGTGGGGACCCGGGGGGGACCCGGAGTGATGGGGGACGCGGAGCAGAGCAAGTTCATCGGGGATCCGACCCGGATCGGCCCTCGGATCCAATCGGCGCCGCCCGGGCCCCGGCCCCTGATGTCCAGGTGCCCTGGACCGCGGTGTCCTCCACCCCGCTGGGCGCTGAGGTCAGCGCGGGCTGTGTCCCGGCCCTCGGGAACGTGCCAGGACACGTCCCCGAAGGGCACGCGAAGGGGTGACTCACTGGGACCAGGGGACTCCGGGATCGGACCCCCGCCGCGTTCGGGGCGCCAAGGCACCCCCGAAGTCCCCCTCCCTGCCCCGCCTGGGTCTCGGCGGCCCCTCCCTCCCCGTCAGCACAGTGACCTATTTGGCTGGCACAGCGCGTTCCCAGGGAAGTCGGGACGCTGGGAGGTCCCGGGCCGGTGTACGGTCCCCCTCGGCGCGCCCTCGGGGACGACGCTACTCCGCGGCGGGAGCGGGACGGGTCCCCGCCGGCC
>NW_012267336.1:2380456-2381397 GCF_000151885.1 Dipodomys ordii | reverse complement strand
CGTGTTCGCCCGCGGGCGCGCGCGGGTATGTATGCACCCGAAGGCGCGCGCGTGTGTGAGCGAGCGTGAGCGCGCGCGGTTTCCCAACCCGGCGGGAGTTTCGGAAGCCGCGCTGGCTCAGCGTGACGTGTTGCAGGCCCGGCCCCTCCCGCCCGCGCCCCCTCCCCTCCCGGCTGGCCCCACCCCAGGGTGACGCGCCGCCCGCCCGAGTGGAAGCACGGTTTTGGCGGGCGGCAGCGCCCCGCAGGAAACTGACTCATCCCGCGTCGCGCGGGGTCAGGCGCTGCCCACGCACCTCCCACCCGCGCGATTTCCTGGAGCCCGGCGCCCCCTCCCGGCCTCGGCGGGAGCTGCAGCCCGCCTGCGCCTCCGGGGAGGCCCCGCCCCGAGGAGCGGCGCACCCGGCTCCCCGCCCCCCGCGCCGCCTTGGGTGCTGGGGGCCCCGGTTCCGGGCTTTGCCAGTCTCCGATATTGGGGACTACAGTGTGGCTGAAGCCAGCAGAGGGGCCCGAGCAGGCTCCGTCCCGGTGCCGGGCTCGTGCGGAGGGGTGCGGGAGGGCGCCCCGTGAGGGCGGGGAGCACCCTGTGGAGGAGACCTGAGGATTCCTGCCCCGTGCGGGTCCCATCCACGCCTAGAAGCCAGGGAAGAGAGTATCCAGCTCCTGGATCAAGCCCTCCCTGACGCCTCCTCCTCTTGCCTGGGGGGCATGGAGACCCCCCCTCCGTGTGCTCCCTTCCAGCACCCCAGAAAAGCCCACTGGGGAAGTGCACAAAATCCCCTTCCCATAGGGTTCCACTGACGGGCGGGGGGGAGGGAGGCAACCAGACTACCCATTTGATTCATTCCCTGTGGTGCTGGGATCGGACCCAGCGCCCTGTCCAGTCACGAGCCACTGGAACGATGGACCCGCATTCTTTCTTTTCATTTTTGTCGTGGGGCT
>NW_012267336.1:2379357-2379676 GCF_000151885.1 Dipodomys ordii | reverse complement strand
CCCAGGGCCCTGTCCCCAGCGCAGTCCTGTCCCACCTGAGGTCATCCAGCGCTCAGCCTTGGACCAGGGCAGGGCCTGCAGACACCAGCTCCTGGCCACGTTCCCTCACTTTTTTCCCTTTCCTGGAGTGGAAGCCCAGTCACTTCTCATTTTCTGTGTCTGTGAAACTGGCTCCTTGGGCACATGGGGGGAGGGCAGGGCCTGGGAGGTGTCTAGACTTCTGATCACCTGATATGGGTGGCAGGATGTGGCTCAGCTGGTGAGCAGATCATTGCCCTGCCCTGCCCAGCCCCTCTCCTCCCCCCCCCCCCCCCCCCCC
>NW_012267336.1:2368049-2379127 GCF_000151885.1 Dipodomys ordii | reverse complement strand
TTCAGCTCAAGGCGAGCGCTCTACCACTTGAGCTACAGCGCCACTTCCGGTTTTCTGGTGGTTTATTGGAGATAGGAGTCTCACGGTCTCTCCTGCCCCGGCTGGCTTTGAACCATGATCCTCAGATCTCAGCCTCCTGAGTAGCTAGGATTACAGGCGTGAGCCACCAGCATCCGGCTATTTTTGGTAGTATTGAGATTTCAATTTAGTAGGACGTGGGCTGGAAGATACTCTTTGATTTGAGCCTCGCCTCCTTTGTTTTTCAGCTAGGGCCGCCTGCTGTTCTTTTTACTGGGATCTCTTCCACCTCTGCTTCTTGAGTAGCTAGCATTACAGACATGAACTACTACGCCTGGCTACAGCTGTGCCCTTTAAACTCCCATAGGCCCATGTATAGATGAGGCCACTGAAGCCAGAGACCTGAAGCGTCCTTGCTAAAGTTTGGGGAGTACAGAGCCCAGCTGGGGATTTGGGGGAGCTTTTGATTTTGCAGGGCAGGCCAGGGCCCCGCGTGTGGGCAGCTGGGCGGACTGTGTTGGGAGGACTGGAGGAGGAGCAGCTGTGGTTCATCACTGGGCTCTTTGGAAAGTTGTTGACCTCTTGTCCAGGAAGCTGGCCATTCCCACGTGTTTGGGGCATTGACATGTAAATGGCTTCCTCCGGGAGAAACGGACTTTGGCTGACCACACCTGTTGGGCTTGCCTTGTTCAGGCATCTGTGCCCTTCAGCTGTGACCTTGGGGAGCTGAGCTGGCCAGGCAGGCCCCTGCCCCACCCCCAGAGTCTGTTGGTCCTGCCGGAAGAGCTGGAGAGACCCATGCAGCAAGCACCCAGCTCCATTCCCCCATGACCCGGCCCTCCTTGTCTCCACCACAGGCGCCATGTCCCAGCATTCCAGGGACCCCCGCCCCGTCCCGCACCGCAGCAAGGCCTGTCGCTGCCTCTTCGGGCCTGTGGACAGCGAGCAGCTGCAGCGAGACTGCGACGCCCTCATGGCCAGCTGTCTCCAGGAGGCCCGAGAGCGGTGGAACTTTGACTTCGTCACCGAGACCCCCCTGGAGGGCGACTTCGCCTGGGAGCCCGTGCGGGGCCTGGGCCTGCCCAAGATCTACCTGAGCCCCGGGACCCCGGGCGACCTGGGAGGAAGCAAGCGGCCCAGCACCTCCACCGCCCTGCTGCCGGCCACCGATCAGGAGGACCACGTGGCCCTGTCGCTGTCCTGCGCCCTCGTGCCTCGCTCTGCCGAGCTGCTCGACGGTTCCCCGGCCGGGCCTGGAACCTCTCAGGGCCGAAAACGACGGCAGACCAGCATGACAGGTGAGGACAGGTACCGGGAAGGGCCGGGCGAGGGACTCCCAGGATCCCTGGCCTCGGGGATGACCTATCAGATCCAGCTTGTACCTTGGATAGAGGGAAATGGGGCCCAGAGCAGGGAAGCAACTGTCCTGAGGTCACACAGCAAGACCAAGCAGCTAACACTTAAGTGAGTTTATTTTGTCCTTAGAGCAGTCCCGTGTCCCACATCATTTTTGCCACCCTTTTATTATTATCACACAATACCAATTCCCCCCTGAGAGAGCGCCTAGCTCCGCAGGTTCCTGCCCGCACTTAGCCACGCGTCCCTTTGTCCCTGGGGAGGGGTGGTCCCCAGCCTTGCTGACCGGCTTCTGTCTCCACAGATTTCTACCACTCCAAACGCCGGCTGATCTTCTCCAAGAGGAAGCCCTGAGCCGCCCTCTGGAAGCTTCTCGCTCCACTCCCGCCCGCCCCGCCCCTTCAGATCTCCTGCCTTCTTCCTCACTTTGTGCGTCTTAATTATTATTTGTGTTTTAATTTAAACTCCCTCATGTATATACCCGGCCCGGCCCCTCCTGCCAGCCTCTGGCATTCGTTATTTAAAGAGAAAAGCATTAGGTCGTAGAATAGATTGTTCAGAGGGCTGGACATTTTTTTTTTATTCAATGATATATTATTTAAATCCCTCTCTTCCCAGATGCTCCCCCCACCCCCTGCTCAGACCTGAATCCCTTTGCATTTGAGAAGTAACTAGGTAGCACTTTGAAAAGGCCCGGCCAGAGTAGGGATGGTGTCCGAGTCCCTGGCGCCCCCTCACCTCCTGTAGGTGCAGCGCAGTGACACAGGCTGGGGACCAGGGACATGGGCCTGGCCTAGCCGCCACACCCCCTGCGGCCTTCGAAGGCAGGGAACTGCCAGGTCCTGGAGCAATACCCCACGCCCCCCTCAAGCCCCTTCTGCCTCAGTGTTTGAGCCTTCCTCCCTGTGGGCTCCAAGCCTCCTTTTTTTGGGGGGCGCCCCCAGCTGTCTCCCTTCCACAGCTGGCTCTCAAGGCCCCCTGCTGCCCCCCTACCCCCCCCTCTTTCCTCCTCCCCCATCCCTCCCCTCCCCTCCAGCCCCTCTCAGCTGTGGGTGGCGACTCTGAGCGCTCTCTACCCCCATCCCCCAATGGACTGGAGGGGAAAGGTCACCCAGAAAGTAGAGCTCCCCACTTGTACCTCAGGCATCTGGAGCAGCCATGGCCACCTCCTCTTTTAAGCTCTGGGGTTCGAGCCTTGGGTGGTCGGGGAGCGGGCCTCCTGGGATGGACCCCCAGCGTCCCGAAGTCATCTGTGAGCTCCTGCTCTCCCCCGCGCCATGGCACTTTGAGTAGCAGTGGAGCACGCCGTCGTCGGAGGCCCGGGGAAGGTGTGCGCAGCAGGCCGACAGGAGCTGCGGGGTGGGCGCTGTCATTCCCAGCACTGAACACTGACCCAAAGCACTTAGTGGGTCTGACCCCCAGCCCCCTCCAGCTCCTGAGGTGCTGGCCCGGCCCGGCCCGCGCCCTCGACGGCTGCCTCCCGCCCAGCCCCGCCCTCGGTGCTGGCTGTACGCTCCCATCCAGCAGGTGCTTAATAAACGTTTCTTTTTGACTTGCCATATCACTGCTGTGGTCTTTCTATCCCCACAGTTATGAAAACAGAAGGTGTGTTCTTGGGAGTGGGTTGTGTTCCTTTTATTTTTGTCAGTTGTGGGACTTGAACTTTGGGCCTGGGCGCTGTCCCTCAACTCTTCAGCTCAAGGCAAGCCCTCTGCCACTTGAGCCACAGCGCCACTTTTGGTTTTCTGGTGGTTTATCGGAGATAAGTGTCTCAAGGACTTTCCTGCCCGGGCTGGCTTTGAACCTTGATTGTCAGATCTCAGCCTCCTGAAAAGCTAGGATTACAGGCGTGAGCCACCAGCGCCCAGGTGTAAGTTTATTTTTATTATTAAGGTGTTATACAGAGAGGGGTTACCAGTCCATAAGTCAGGTCATAAGCACCTTTCATTTTAGACAATCCTTGGTTTTCCCCCAGTTTCCCCCCTCCCATCTCTGCCCACAAGTTACATAGTTTCATTTTGTTACACAGTGTCCACTGAGTACCTGCGCTGTGTTTGTTGTGCTCAGTTAAAAAATAAATGTGAAGGGCTCAGCACTGGTAGCTCAATGCTGAGTTCAAGTGTTTTGAATTCAGGGCCTGGGCACTGCCCCAGACCATTTTTTTCCCCTCAAGGCTGGCACTTTACCACTTGAGCCACAGCTTCACTTTTAGCTTTTTGATAGTTTATTAGAGATGAGAGTCTCATCGACTTTCCTGCCTGGGCTGCTTTGAACTGAGATCCTCAGATCTCAGCCTCCTAGGTAGCTAAGATTACAGGCATTAGCCACCAGCACCCGCCCGTACTTGGGGTTTTAACCTAACATGGTAGATAAGTAAATACAAAGCAATTTCAAAAACAAAAGTTTATGTCACTGTGCTTGCATTCCTCAGCTCAGTTGTGATGGGGCTGTCAATCATTCTGCAGTGTCTGATTTTCCCACCTTAAAATTTGCCTTGCAACAATGCAAGAATTTTTACTCCATCATTTAAATTGAGCACATCAGTTTTTACCTTTTGTTTTGTTTTTGTCAGTCGTGGGGCCTGAGCTCTGGGCCTGGGTGCTGTCCCTCAGCTCTTCAGCTCAAGGCTTAGTGCTCTACAATTGAGCCACAGCACCACTTCTGGCTTTTTCTGCTTATGTGGTGCTGAGGAATTGAACCCAGGGCCTCATGCATACAAGGCAAGCACTCTACCACTGAGCCACCTTCCCAGCTCCATTTTTACCTTTTTTTTTCTTTTTTTGGGGGGGTCCGGTCTTGGGGCCTGCTCTGGGCCTGGGCGCTGTCCCTCAGCTCTTCAGCTCAAGGCTAGCGCTCTACCACTTGAGCCACAGCGCCACTTCCAGCTTTTTTTTCTTTTGCTTATATGGTGCTGAGGAATCGAACCTAGGGCCTCAGGCATGCAAGGCAAGCGCTCTACCACTGAGCCACCTTCCCAGCCCCTTTACCTTATTTTTGAGGAGGCAGATTTTTTTTTTTTTTCACAAAACAAAGGGCAGGGAAACCCAATTTCACAACACAAGGTTCCCAGGGATATCCACACAAGTCTCAGTAGGACACTTTCCCCAGCAAAGTCCTAAAGCAAGGGGGGGGGGGGGCTTGGGCCTGTGCATTCTGTCTCTTGCAGGTCACCATCTTTATAATCAGATCTTGAAGCTGATTTTTGGTATGTCCTGCCTTTGGGCCCTGAAGTAATGGGGGTCTGTGAAACCGCTGTTGTGGAATTCTATCTTGTACATCATGCTTCAAATGGGGCCTATCCTCTTGGAGGCTTCTAGCAAAGGTCACCAACACCACAGCTTTATCATTACCATTGTATCCTTCAAGCCTTAACATCTCTTGCACATAGCATTGTTCCTCCACTGCATTTGTACCTTGTCTCTGTCCCCAATACCCGCCTGGCTAAGGCTTGGATCAGATGCTGCCGCCATGCTCACCACCAACATTTGTGTTCTAATTGTCCAATCACTGGTGAGCAATCCCTGACTTCCTGCCATTCCTGGTGCCCACTCTCTTAGTGGTGGTTGTTTTTCTCTCCGAGACAAGGACTTGGTGTGCAGGAGATCTTTAGGGTGTATTTCGTGGACGCTCAGGCAGGAGTGTAGAGAGCATGGGAAAGGAAAGGGAAAGCCAACAAAGGTGCCAGGGAGCAACTTCTGTGGGGTGCAACTGAAGCTCACACCTGCAGTGACTTCTGGGAAAGCACATGGAGCGGGCCTCCTGGTATTGTCTGTTTAGGACACTTAACCAGGTGTCCCTGGGGGGGGGCGTGTCTATGGGACACTGAACCCTGCAGCTGTGGGGGTGCCCCAAGGGCCTGCTGCAGGCTCCCTATCGCTGTCTGTGCTTGCCAGGAGCCAGGGAGGGAGGGAAGGTGGGAAGGTGGATGGGGATGAGGCGTCCACGGTGGCAGCAGTCAGGATCTGATCTCCAGAAGAACTTCCTGGCGTTGGCTCTTTTTGCTCTCACCCAGTGCCCAGCAATGGGGGCTTCTGGAGGGCAGGGCTTGGCCCCTCTCCTTCCTTCACTGCTAGATTCCAGCATCTAGATAGAAAGTGCTAGTGCCTTGTGGAGGTTCAGTGATCATTTGTCATGGCTTGACTCTCCTGAGCTGACCAAATTGCTTTGTGTCTGCTCCATTCCTACCTGCCTCACCCCATCCTGGTGCCCCGGGCACTGGCCCTGCCCTTCATGACTGGACCCTTGGGCCGTCCGTCCCTTACACCGCCTCCCCCATCCCCAAGGCTCTGTGTAGCCTCCACGGCCTCACTAGCAGCCTTCCATGGGGCACTGTTTTCCCTCAGGGCCCCAGATCAGGCATCCAGGCCCTGCCCCACCCCACCCCGAGAAAGTGTCCATCCAGGAGTGAGATCCACTCAGGGCTGCAGGTCATGCTGCCCCGGATAAACCAGAAAGCAGAAGCATCGCAGCTGGGCGGCAGGTGCTAAGCAGAGGCTGTGGGGCCCAGCCTCATGCTCCACAGACCCTGGTCCTTCATGATGAGTTTTCTCAATGATCTGGAAATAGCGCCACCCAGGGAGCCTCTAAGCTGAGCTCCAAGGTACCCATTTTTCTCTGCCTCCTCTCTACTCCACCCTCCTCCCCTGCCCCAACCGATGATTTCTTGCCTCATGGTTGACCCAAACTTGTAAATTCAAGCAGCTATAGGGAATTGAAAATTAGTGAGTATGAGAACGTTTCCACTTGTCCATGGCTTGCTTGCTTATCAATTTTGTTTTAGAAAATCTTCATTCTTTTTTTTTTTTTTCGGTCAGTCGTGGGGCTTGAACTCTGGGCCTAGGCGCTGTCCCTGAGCTTTTCAGCTCAAGGTTAGCGCTATACCCCTTAAGCCACAGCGCTACTTCCGGTTTCCTGCTGGTTCATTGAAGATTCTCATGGACTTTCCTGCCTGGGCTGGCTTTGAACCACGATCCTCAGATCTCAGCCTCCCGAGTAACTAGGATTACTGGCACCTAGCCTAGAAAAATCTTCATTCTTGAGCTAAGTGTATTGCAGTCCAGCTTCTAAGAGTTCTGCTGTTTCTGAAACTCTGCATCCAACCTGCTCCTAGCAGCTAGGCGTCCAGCCAGGCCAGCTTTCTCCCCTGGAGCAGGTGACCAGGGCGGGCCAGGTTAGCTGTGCCCTCACCTCCAGGACTCAGGATGTGGGGACACCTTGCCTGTTCTGCACCCCTTCTATCTCCAGGGAGGGAGCTAAGCCTGGGGCGGGGGTGGGGGAGGCAGGCAAATGATGCCTTGAGAACCTGGGGTTGGAGTTGAAAAGTCCAGCCCCGCTCTCTTCCCAGAGAAGTGGAGAGACGAGGCCTCCATCCCACTCATGACAAAAACGGCCTCTCGTGGCCCATCGGTCACGCACGTTACTTCTGCCTTATCTTCTACTCTTCCCTCCTCAAAGCGCTCCAGCCTCCTGCTCTCCCAAAGCACATTCCTGCCTCAGGACCTTTACACACACCGTTCCCTCCCCATCCATGAGCATTCTTTTTCCAGATAGTCTTCCTCATGAGTTTGAGAGAATCAAGCAGGGATTGAACTCCAGGACTTGCGTTGTTTTTTTCTTTTTTTCTTTTTTTGTCGGTCGTGGGGCTTGAACTCTGGGCCTGGGCGCTGTCCCTCAGCTCTTCAGCTCAAGGCGTAGCGCTCTACCACTTGAGCTACAGCGCCACTTCCGGTTTTCTGGTGGTTTATTGGAGATAGGAGTCTCACGGTCTCTCCTGCCCCGGCTGGCTTTGAACCGCGATCCTCAGATCTCAGCCTCCTGAGTAGCTAGGATTACAGGCGTGAGCCACCAGCACCCGGCTGTTTTTTCTTTTTGTTTTTGATTTTGGTGTTTTGTTGGCCAGTCCTGGGGCTTGAACTCAGGGCTTGAACCTGTCCCTGAGTTTCTTTTTTGCTCAAGGCTAGCACTCTACCACTTGAGCCACTTCTGTCTTTTTCTGCTTATGTGCTACTAAGGAATGGAACCCAGGGCTTCGTGTGTGCTAGCGTGGCAAGCACTCTACCACTAAGCCACCTTCCCAGCCAGGCCTGGAGCTCTCGAACTCTCGAGTTCTCCAATCTGTAATCTATCTGGATGTCCAGTTAGATTGTTTGCTAAAGATCAAGTTAGATAGAAGCCTTGCTTTCTCTGAGGATGAGGCCCTAAGATAAGGAGGTGTGGAGGGGAGGGTACCCAGAGGCATTTCGTTCGCCAGCGGTAGCCACCACTGTCCCCCTCCAGCCTCGGCCTGGGTGAGGACATCCTGGCAGGAAACTGGGTTCAGAGACTGGAGCGCAGCTTCTCCCTCTGCTTGGGCAGGCTGGGAGAACGCTGGAGTCGTCCACCTCACCCTGTGAGCCTCTCCTTAAAAGTCTCCCCCTCCTTCAGCCTCCTCCCAGCCCCCTCCGAGCTTTCTCCTCCACTGCCAAGACTCCAGGAGACGGGGTGGAGTGTGGGGGGTGCCAGGCCAGGGGTCCTTCCAAGAGGAAGTGCCACAGATGAGCACAGGCGATTGGCTGGCTGGGGAACGGAAAGGGAGATTTAGCAAGAGAGATGACTGTTAACAGCCCAGCGTGCGGAGGCCGCTTCCCTGAGACCAGGAGCACAGCGCAGGGCTGCGCCCCGGACCCCCAGAGCGGTGAGGACCACTCCAGCGGGCCGTGTGTCTCCTGCTGTGACAGGGGGAGGGCGGGAGGGCGGCTGGGCCCCCATCCCACTGTTTGTGTCTTTCTATTTTGGAGACAGAATTTCACCACGCAGCCCAGGCTGGCCTCCACTCTCCATCCTCCTGCCTCAGCCTCCCGAGCGCTGGGATGACAGGCGTGCATCCCCACGCGTGGGCTGTGATGCGCTGAGATCCCGTGGAGGGCCCTGGGAAGACGGGTAGATGATCTCCCCTAAGGGGAGATGACCTTGGGCAAGTCCACTGGCTTCTTAGCGCCCCCATTTCTCTATCAGTGAGGGAAGAAGGGTGGGTGGGCGGGAACAAAGATGGTTAGGCCCTGAGTGGGGTGTCAGGTGAGGCCAAGGCCTAGAGGCGGAGCTGTGTTCCTGGCCTGTGACACCCCCGGGGGGCTGCAGTGGAGAGGGGATGCAGGCAGCCCCCACGGTGGCACTCTGGTGCCGGAGGACTGGTGCAGAGGGGCGTTGTCTGTTTCCCGGAGCGCTGAGGGAGAGGAGATGGCAGCTGAGCAGGGACGTGTGCACGCGTTTGTTGATTGACTGGAAGATGTCCCTCTGTCTCTGAGTGGCCCCAGGAGCGTGGGGGGGGGGATGCTGGTGACAAGTGTCACCTGATCCAGAGCCCGCTCTGGCTTTGGCTGCAGGTTCCTGGCAGGCCAGAAGGAGGGGAGAGGCGTGGTTTCCGGGGCAGCAGGACAGGTGGCTGATGGCGGAAGGGAGGACACTGGGCTCCTGTGGGGCTGGAGCTGGGCGGGACCCGCTGTGGGGAGGGACGTTGTCCTGTGAGCGCTGGGAGGGGCTGGGAGGGGGGGTGCCCGGGCTGCTGAGGTGAGGCCTGGGACTTGATTCTGGGACTGTGAGAATCTGGTGGGCTCAGCGATCCGCCTCCCCACCCCTCCCCTCCCCTCCTACACCCAGTCCCGAGGCCTCTGTCCCGGGCATCTTATCAGTGTGTTGTCACTGCCACCGGAAGTGACACATCAGGCACAGGCCTGGCTTCCATCACATGCCCCAGTAGACACCGAAGGCCTGTCCTATCCTCACAGCTGACGTGGATCATATGTTCCACAAGTTTTTTGGGGTTCTTGTTTGTTTTTTGTCTTGCCAGTCTTGGGGCTTGAACTCCAGGCCTGGGCGCTACCCCTGAGCCTCTCTGCGCATAAGGCTAGCGCTCTACCATTTGAGCCACAGCTCCACTTCCAGCTATTCCAAGTAGTTTATTGGAGATAAGAGTCTCAGGGACTTTGCTGCCTGGGCTGGCTTTGAACCGTGATCCTCAGATCTCAGCCTCCTGAGTAGCTAGGATTACAGGGGTGAGCCCCCCCCCCGCCCGGCTCCACAAGTATTTTTAAACTGTCCTGGCCCTTTGGCCTATAGCAGTGAGCAGGAGGGGACATCAAACATGGAGGGGTTGCAATCTCAGTAAAAGGAGGCGGAGATGTAGAAAATCAGGGGATAAAAGATTGCTCTAGAAGATGACAAGTGCTAAGAGAAAGTAAAGCCAGAAAGGGAGGCTCACCCAGGCAACGGGGAGTGGTTTTAAGGTTTTTAGTTTTCAGTTTTTAATTAGCTCATCCAATCCTCAAGGTAACACTGAGTGATAGGTATTATTCTCACATTTCAGGCTGCGTGGGAAAGAGGCCACGCCCTCCCTGGGAGGTGATGCCCCGCCCTCCCTGGCTGTGATGGGCGTGGCCCGCCCCTCCTCAAGCTGACACTAAGCTGGTCTTTCTGTCTGATTGTAACTCACCCGGCTGGAGCTTCCCCAGAGGCCACTGGAGGCTCATGGGCTGGGGTGGGCAGGGTCCCCTCAGGGGGAGGGTGGCCGAGAATGGACAGTGGCTTTCTGAGTGGCCCAGGGAGGAGCCCCCACATCATAATCTCCATGGAGCATTTGGGGTTGGGGAACACTGGTGACAGAAAGACAGAGGAACATGGGGACTTCTCTGTGTCAGCCCTGAATTTCATTCTGGCCTCTCTTTGTTTACTTAGTTTTTATTTTGCTTTTTTTTTTTGTTGTTGGTTGTGGGGCTTGAACTCTGGGCCTGGGCGCTGTCCCTCACCTCTTCAGCTCAAGGCTAGCGCTCTACCACTTGAGCCACAGCGCCACTTCCGGCGTTTTCTGTTTATATGGTGCTGAGGAATTGAACCCAGGACCTCATGCATGCAAAGCAAGCACTCCACCACTGAGCCACCTTCCCAGCCCTCCTACTTAGCTTTGATACTAGATTGAACCTAGAGCCTCACACCTGTCAGGCCAGGGCTCCACCACTTGAGCCACGCCCCCAGCCATTGCCTTTGTACTTTTCTTTTTGGAGGAAGAAAACGCTTTTGCTATGTAATCCAGGCTAACCTAGAACCTGAGATCCTCCTGCTACATTTCCCAAGTCTCGAGGATGACAGGCTTATTCTTGGCTCTCCACCCCCTATTTCTTTATTTCTTCATTTATCAGTTGTGGGGCTTGAACTCAGGGCCTGGGCGCTGTCCCTGAGCTCTTTGCTCAAGGCTAACACTCTACCACTTTGAGCTACAGTGCCACTTCCAGTTTTCTGGGCTGGCTTTGAACTGTGATCCCCAGATCTCAGCCTCTTGAGTAGCTAGGATGACAGGCATGAGCCACCAGTGCCTGACTTGTTCATTTTATTTTATTTTTTGCCAATCTTGGAGCTTGAACTCAGAGCCTGGGTGCTGTCCTCAGGTTTTGTTTTTATTCAAAGCTAGTACTCTACCATTTGGGCCACAACGCCATCTATTTGGTAGTTCATTGGGATTAAACGCCTCACAGACTTTCCTGCTGGGGCTGGCTTTGAACCGTGACCCTCAGATCTCAGCTTCCTGAGTAGCTAGGATGACAGGCGTGAGCCACCGGTGCCTGGCTTCGTTAATCATTCTTAATAGGGAAGGAGAGAGCTGTGCAGTGCTGAGGCTCATTACCATTGTCAGCTAGGAAGGCTGGGGGCAGGGGGGGAAGTGGGGTCACCTGAAG
>NW_012267336.1:2361596-2367999 GCF_000151885.1 Dipodomys ordii | reverse complement strand
GGGGGAGGGGGAGGGGCGGGGCAGCCACTCACAGGGCGGGCTGTGCCAGGCCTGGCCAGACTTTTTGAGCTGCTCTCCACCCTCCTTTCCTGCACAAGCTAAAGGTCTAGCTTGGCGGTGAGCCCCACACACGGGCTGGGTTTGTGGGGTGCTGCAGCCCTTGCTGCGGTTAGAACTACAGTTGTCACCTGGCGCCCTGCTCTGTGGCTCAGTGGATGCAGCCCGCTCCTCCTCCAGGTACCGAGCCCGGCTTCTCCAGCCTAGGGACCAAAGCCCAGGAGACTCTCGGCGCAGCACTAGCCTTGAGCAGAAGTCGCTCAGACACAGCACACACAACACAAAGGATAAATGCTTCCAATCCAGCTTGTCCCACCTCCCAGCAATCCAGTGTCTTCACACTGCTTCTGAAAGAGCGCATGTATAGGAGAGACAGACAGACAGACTACCTCCATATTTCACTTTGAGGTTTGGCTTCCTGAGGCAGCTGTGAGGACGCTGGCCCCGGGCTCCCTCTGTCACCTTCTCTGCAGAGCCTATCTGTGGCTGCCTCAGGCCCTTTGCACATGCTGTGTGTGGCCTCCCATCTTACTGGATTCCTTTAGAACACAGTCTCTGCCGGTGGGAGCCACCCTGACTGTCCGGACAGCCAGGGCTTGTCTTTCCACATGGTCTTGGGTGCCGCAGATTCATCCAGCAGTGTGGGGAATGAGGGAAGGGGAGGGCTTCCTGGAGGAGGAAGGAAGATGTCAGGTAGATGAGAGCTGGGGGCTCTTGGGAGCCAGGCTGGGACCCGTCTGGCATTGGAAGCCCCCCCACAAGGTCCCCATAGACCGGCAGGGGAGGGGGGATGAGTGGAGAGGGCAGGAGGAAGGAGGGCAGGGCGCGGCCATGCCGAGCTCTGAGAGCTGCTGGGGGGCGCACTGCTCCCTGGGAAAAGAAGGCCAGGCCAGGCCTTGGGGAGGGCTTGGGGACGGCACAAGGCCCCCAAGAGCGCAGCCAGGCCACGCGGCTGGGCGGGGGCTGTGGCCATGCTGCGTTCTAACGACGTAGCCACCCAGCACTCCTCCTCCCTCACCCCCAGGTCCAAGGCCCCATGGAGAGTGCACGGAGATCAGGCCGAAGGGGCCGGAAGCTGGGCTCCAGCCGCCGGTGGCAGATGAGAGAGCCAGCGGAAGGCCAGGAGGCCCCCGGGACCCCCGAGCTCTGGTCCCCACGGGCCACGGCGGAGCTGCAGGCCTTCTTCCAGCACTGCGGTGCCCAGCAGAGGAGCTTTGTCACCCGGGAGGACCTGGCGGTGAGCTCACTGTCCCACCCCTCCTGGACAGTTTGTCCTGGGGAGGGGGAACTACTAGAGGCTTGTTTGTACTAACATGTAAATGACACCCAAGGCTTTGTATCTTACTGTTTTTCCACATTCGATCTTTCCTTTTTTTTGGCAGTACTGGGGTTTGAATTCATAGTCTCCAACTTGTGAGACAGGCCGGCATTCTTTTGGGAGCCATGCCACCAGCCCAGTATTCTTTTTCCTTTTTTCTTTTTTGTCAGTCATGGGGCTGTCCCTCAGCTCTTCAGCTCAAGGTGAGCACTCTACCACCTGAGCCACAGCGCCACTTCTGGCTTTTTGAGTGGTTTATTGGAGATAAGAGTCTCATGGACTTTCCTACCCAGGCTGGCTTTGAACCGTGGTCCTTTCTGAGTGGTTTATTGGAGATAAGAGTCTCATGGACTTTCCTACCCAGGCTGGCTTTGAACCGTGGTCCTCAGATCTCAGCCTCCTGAGTAGCTAGGATTAATGTATAGGTGAGAGCCACCAGTGCCTGACCCAATAATCACATTTTAACAAGAGAGAGAATTTTAAACCAAAGAAGTAGCTTGCGGGTGGTGGGAATTTAGGCCTCTGGAGCAGGCAGGTTCATCCTGGGGTGTAGTCAGAACGGCTTGTCAAACCAGGTGGATGACTACATATGTCATCGTTCAAACCCCAGGGCATGCACACACACACACACACACACACACACACACACACACACACACACGAGGAAGAGTGGTAGAGCACTAGTCTTGAGCTGAAGAGCTGAGGGACAGTGGCCAGGCCCAGAGTTCAAGCCCCATGACCGACCAAAAAAAAAGAAAAAGGAAAAAAAGTTTGTGTGTGTGTGTGTTATATACACATATACATATATATGGAGAGAGAGAGAGAGAGAGCGCCATATTGCCACCAATATGCCCAATCAGCTTCCCAGTGCTCACCCAGAATCCAGCAAGGACTTCCGGTTCCCCTGGCAGTCAGGTGTGCAGCCCGCAGGTACACTCAGGGGCCAGCGAACCCCCAAGCCCCCCCAGGCCAACCCGGAGGTCACCTAAAGTCCTCCCAGAAGCCCAGGCCCCATGGAAGCATACGCGATTGGTGGCCCGTGGGCTGGAGCTCGCCGAGTCTGGGCCGGTGGTGGACGCAAGCGGGGCCTGCAGCTCCCCCGAGCCCTCGGGCGGGCGCGGAAAAGCAGAAAGTGTCCAGGGAGCAGATGGAGGGCTGCTGGGTATGGATTATGGGAACAAATCATGGCGCCCAGTGAGGCCGGCAGAATTCCCCGCGGGGTTCCACCAGGGTCTCCCCTGAGAAATCTCTAGGGCTTTTCTACACAGCAGGCCAGGGCTGCCAGTTCACCCCGTGGTGCTTCCCCGCCGGCGTAGTCTGGGGGAGGCTGGCTGTTCTCACTCGCTAGTTGCTGCCACAGGAGCCTGGAGGTATTTCATAAATCCGGAGAAACAGCTGCTGAAGTTTTAAAACTTCTTTCATATATTTAGGATCTGATTGTGGGGGAGGCCTAGAGCTAGCAGAAGACTGGGCAGGAAAGTCTGTGAGACCCTTTTATCTCCAATGAACTACTCAGGAAAAGCCAGCTGTGGTGTTGTGGCTCAAGTGGTAGAGTGCCAGCCTTGAGCAAAAAGAAGCTCAGGGACAGTGCCCGGGCCCTGAGTTCAAGCCCTAGGACTAGCTAAATAAATAAATGAAGGGCTGGGAAGGTGGCTCAGTGGTAGAGCGCTTGCCTTGCATGCCTGAGGCCCTGGGTTCGATTCCTCAGCACCACATACGCAAAAAGAAAAAAAAAGCTGGAAGTGACTCTGTGGCTCAAGTGGTAGAGCGCTAGCCTTGAGCTGAAGAGCTGAGGGACAGCGCCCGGGCCCAGAGTTCAGGCCCTACGACCGGACCAAACAAATAAATAAATGAATAAATGAGCTGGCAAGACTGGGTACTGATGCCCCACACCTGTGCTCCTAGCTACTCACCAGGCTGAGATCTGAGGATCCCGGTTCAAAGCCAGCCAGGGCAGGAATGCCCAGGAGATTCTTCAGTTAACCACCAGAAACAGGAAGTGGCGCTATAGCTCAAAGCGGTAGAGCTCAAGGACAGTGACCAGGCCCCGAGTTCAAGTCCTACAACCAACCAAAAAAAGAAAGGACAGATGGATGGAAGGAAGGAAGGAAGGTGAAAGAGAGAGAGAGAGAAAAGAAAGAAAGATCGGAAGGAAGGAAGGATGGAAGGAAGGAAGGAAGGAATGAGCTGGTAGAACCAGGTATGGTGGCACAGGCCTGGAATACCAGCTTCTAAAGACCAGCCAGGGCAATTTAGGAAGAGTGTTTCAAAAGCAAACAAACATTGGGGCTGGGAGTGTAGCTTAGTGGTAGAGCGCTTGCCTAGCATGCATGAAGCCCTGGATTCCATTCCTCAGCACCACATACACAGAAAAAGCTGGAAGTGGCGCTGTGGCTCAAGTGGTAGAGTGCTAGCCTTGAGCAAAAAGAAGCTCTGGGACAGCATACAGGCCCTGAGTTCAGGCCCCAGAAACCCCAAAACCCCAAACTCCTAGGCTCAATCCCTATAGACAGAGATAGAAAGAGAAGAAAAAAATCTGGGTTCTACTCGTTCTGGAAGCCCAGGGAATAGTGGGTATTCACCCACTTAAAATAGAAGTGCGAGGCGATGACACACTGTGAAGGAAACTCGGGAGATAACGCAAGTGTGTGGGAACCAGCTCCTTGAACTCAGGGCCTGGGACTTTTCCTTGGCGGACGCCCTACTTCTGGCTTTTTTGCTGGCTGGTTAATTGGAGTCTCACAGACTTTGCTGCCTGGTCAGCTTCTTAAGCAGCTGGGATTACAGGCGTGGGCTACAGATGCCTGGGCATTAGTTACCTGTTGTGTGTGGGGGAGAGGAAGGGGCTGTCCTGGGGCTTGACCTCAGGATCTGGGCGCTGTCCCTGAGCTTCTTCACTCAAGGCTAGCGCTCTACCACTTGAACCACAGCTCTGCTTTTGGCTTTTTTTTGGTGGGGGTGGTTAGTTGGAGGTAAGAGTCTCACGGATGTTCTTGCCCAGGTTGGTTTTGAACTGTGACCCTCAGATCTCAGCCTCCTGAAGAGCTAGGGTCACAGGCGTGAGCCACTGGTGCCTGGCTACTTCCCAACTCTTTTGTGGTTCATTGCGGATGAAAGTCTCACAGACTTTCCTGCCCAGGCTAGCTTTGAACTGCAGCCCTCAGATCTCAGCTTCCTAAGTAGCTAGGCTGACAGTCATGAACCACCAGCACCTGGCTTTCGTTATTCCAGGGCACAAGCTGAGGACATGGCGGCATCTAGTACCTGCTGGCTGCTTCCTGCCTCTATATAATAATACAGAGAGGATGCACTGGACATCTTGTGCCTTACTTCAGCTTCCAGATGACTTGTTTCTGCTGGTTTATTATTATTATTATTATTAATTAGCATACATCAACAGCACCATACTAATGACTGCGACCATTTCAGAGATGGGTGCTGGGTACTTGGAGCATAGTCCCTCCTCCCTCCCAGCCTCTCCCCCTCCCCCACCATTTTCATGAACTTAGGGCCTCTTCCCCCCCCAGTCCCCTCTCCTTCCCCCTCCTCCCTTCCCCCCCCCCGTCCCACACCATTTTGGCAGTTGCTGATAGACTGCATTGGGGAGGACTCTCGTGGTCCTTTCTTGGTCCCCAGGGGCTGGGTTTCGGGATTTGGGGTGGGGATGCGGAGGAAGAGGCCTTGGCCCAGCTCAGGGCTCCCCTGGGGGGGGTCTGTCTTGGCTGAGGTTGGGGACCTGAAGGGTAAGGCCCAGGGTCAGGCCTTGGGGGAGGTCTGAGCCCCCCAGGAGAAGGGAAGTGGGGTTGGGAGCGGGGAGACTGAAGGCATTTCCTCCCTTTTCTTGGTTGTGATCAGAGCTCCCCCCACCCCTTTGAAGCCAGCCCAGTCCTGGTACCAACCCCCCCCCCCGCCTTCCTTCCAGGAGGCCAAGTTCAGCTTCCTGGGTGGCGAGGAGCCCCGGATGATTTTCGACTGGGTGGACACGGAGGGGAAAGGCCGCCTCTCCCTGGAAGAATTCGGCTCTGGGCTCCGTAAGTCTGTCCTGGGAGAGGCCCCGGGGTCGCCCAGCACGGGGTAGGGCCGGGGTCACTGGCCAGGCCCGGAGGCCTTCACATGGGGAGCACTTGGGGCTCTCCCCTGAGACTCCCCAGCCTGTCCTCCTGAGACCACAGGCCACGTGAGGGCCGTGTCCCCTCAGAACGGGGGTCCTGAGGCACTGTGGAGGGGGAGGCCAGGGGTCTACACCCACAAGCTGGGAACGCCCAGGTAACAGAGGCCGGTCAGCCGGGCATAGCGGGCAGGGCAGAGAGGAACCTTTGTCCCTGCAGCCCCAAAGGACCATCTTCAGTCACCCGTGCCACCCACGGGCTTCCCAGCACCTGTGAGGGAACAAAGGCTGGCTCTTCTGCGAGGCCCCGGGCCGGCGCCATCTGTACCCTGCGGCCTCACTCAGCAGCCCCTTGCCTTCCTGTCTGGCTAGCCCAGCTTCTCCCCCAGGGCCTTTGCATATGCTGCTCCCTGCCTGGACTGCCCTTCTCTGCAAATGGTCATTCCTTCTTCTCATCTCCCAGGCGTGGTTAGCCTCCTCATCTCAAGCAGTCTCCCTCCTCTCTCCCTGTCTCCCAGTGGGAATGATCCAATGTATCCCTTGAGCTCACTTAGTAAATTTGCCTTGAGAAGGAGGTAAAGGAGGCACCAGAGGCTCACAACTGTAATCCTAGCTACTCAGGAGGCTGAGATCTGAGGATTGCAATTTGAAGCCATCATGGGGAGAAAAGTCCATGAAACTCTTATCTCCAATAAAGCAGAAAACTGGAAGTGGCGCTGTAGCTCAACTGGTAGAGTGCTAGCCTTGAGCAAAAGAGCTCAGGGACAACACCCAGGCCCAGAGTTCAAGCCCCACGACAAAGAAGGAAAGGAAGGAGGGAAGGAAGGAAGGAGGGAAGGAAGGAAGGAAGGAAGGAAGGAAGGAAGGAAGGAAGGAAGGAAGGAAGGAAGGAAGGAAGAAAGGAAGGAAGGAAGGAAGGA
>NW_012267336.1:2349120-2361441 GCF_000151885.1 Dipodomys ordii | reverse complement strand
CTGTGGCTCAAGTGGTAGAGCGCTCACCTTGAGCTGAAGAGTTCAGGGACAGTGCCCAGGCCCAGAGTTCAAGCCTCATGACCGACAAAAAAAAAAAAAAAAAAGAAAAAGAAAAAAAAAGAAGGAGAGCCTTTTCAACTCATCCCAGAATGTCAGTTCTCCCAGAACAACAGGGATTTGGGCCAGTTTTGTCACCGGCACAGAGTAGATGCTCAGTAAACACCCCTTGATCTACTAGATGAAGAAGCCACTGTGGAGCTACTGTGTGACTTCAGATGAATGTTGGCACATCTCTGGACCCTAGATGATGTATAAGGAACACAGTGTCTACCTGAGCGACCCCAAGATCTGTCTGAGCATTGGAGGTGCCTTGTGTATGTCCAACTCCGGCCAGGACTTCTTCCTCAAGGGCTGTAGCAGAAGTCAGGGCCACAGCACCCATTCGGCTCCCCTGTCTCCCTTAGGAAACATCTTTGGCTCCGACCTGAGTCCCCACAAGCTCCAAAGAAGACCCCCGCCCTCTCAGCGGGGGGCTGGATCCCCTGGCTTCCCAGAGCTGGAGGAGGCTGAGCCCCAGGACAAGGAGGCATTCGTGGGCCTCGTGGGGCAGCTGGGCGCTGACCACTTCCTTCCTGAGTAAGGCCGTGCGTGGGGCAGGGGCAGTGCTGCCAGCCCGAGGGGCGGGGCCCCCTCCTGGGCGCTGTGCCCGGGGCCGGCTGCAGAGAGAAGCCGGGGTGAGCCAGCCTGGCCACTGGCTGGTGCATGACCGTGACCTCTGACCCCCGCTCATGGCTTCAGAGGGGCACAAGCACCCTGGGGAGGAGGAGGATTCCTTCCAGGGCACTGGGGGCCTCCCCGGGGACCTCCTTCCTAGCTCACAAAGAGGGTCCCGCAGGGGGGTGACTTCCAGCTTGGCAGTGCCCCGATCTGGGCAGGTGTGAGGACAAGAAGCATTTCCTCCGATGTGTCCCGGGCTCTGGCTTATTGGGGGGTGGTCTCTCGTGCTTGGAGAAGAGGGTCCCACCTAAAAAAGTGGGTGCACATCTCCCTGGCACCCTGAGGACCCAAGAGATCGCCAGCAAGGGGTCCGCACCGCTCCCCACCTCTCCCTCCCCTCTGCTCTCAAGGGCGGGGCTGGGCTCAGGGGGGCGGGAGGGTGGCACCCGGGGCGTGGGCTGGCAGGGCAGGTGCAGCGGGCAACCATTTACCCACTTGGCAGCCTGGCCCAGGCTCCGTCTTCATGTCTCAATTAAATCCATGTGAAAGCAACATTTACTGGGTGCCAGCCGGGTGCCATGCCCCTGGCTGGCTCTTCCACTGGGCATGACTCTCATTCCCCAACCACTTTGCCAGGGAAGTGTTGTCTCCTTGCTTTACACACAAACACAGAGAGGCATGGGACTGGCTGTAGGTCACACAGTGAAAAGCGAGAGAGGAGAGGAGAGGAGGCCAGGGACTGGCGGGCTCTCCCAGGGGTTCGAGAAGAAGGAAGAGGCCTCATCTGGGAAGGGTTCCTGGGGGAGACAGCTTTTGAGTTGTGTCCAGTCGTCAGTGGAGTTTTGTGTCCCTCGTGTCCAACTGTCTTGTAACATCGCCATTAAAGCTGAGGAGTGTGCTGGGTGCCTGCGGCTCATGCCTGTAATCTTAGCTGAGATCTGAGGATCGTGGTTCAAAGCCAGCCTGGGCAGGAAAGTCTGTGAGACTCTTATCTCCATAAACCACCAGAAAATAGGAAGCGGCGATGTAGCTCAAGTGGTAGAGCGCTTGCCTTGAGCTGAAGAGCTGAGGGACAGCGCCCAGGCCCAGAGTTCAAGCCCCACAACCAACCAAAAAAAAAAAAGTCTGTGAGACTCTTATCTCCAATGAACGATCAAATGCTGTAAGTGGAGATGTGGCTCAAGTGGTAGAGCACCAGCCCTGAGGGGGAAAAAAAAAAGGCCAAGTAAGAACACAAGGCCCTGAGTTCAAGTCCCAATACTAGCACAAAACCAGAAAAGACCAGCAAGGAGTGAGACCCTCCATCCCCTCCCTCCACGCGCCCCTTACCCGAGCTGTTTAGTCCTAATCTCTGGAGGCCTCTTGTCGCAGGCAGGCCGAGATCTGGCCGCTGTGGGGGGAGCTGCGGCGGGGGGAGCCCCAGCTGGCCCACACCCTGGAGGGCCTCCTGGCCAAGATGAGCCTCCACCTGCAGGAGGCCCAGGCGGACAGGGAGGCCCTGGAGCGGTCACTGAGGACGTGAGTGGAGCTGGCTGTCTGGGCCCTGGGTTAAAGGTCGGAGTTGGTGGCAGGGTCTGGCGCCGCCCGAGGGGCGGGAGTCGGTGATGCTGGGGACCAGCATCTGGCTGATGCTTGGGGAAATGACCGTGCCATGGACCCCGGTTATCAGGTGTCCGTGGTGGCTGGCAGTGATGTAAGCAGGAAGTGGGGGGGTCACCCTGCCACTGGGTGCTGAGGCTGCCTGGCCTCCCACCCCTCCTAGGCGGGGCTTTGACCACCATCGAGAGGTCCAGCAGCTGCACCAGGAGATGGAGCAGCAGATTGCCAGGGAGAAGCAGCAGCTCCAGGCTCAGGTGGGCGCCAGCGGCTAATAGTGGGGAAGCAGAGGCTGCGGGGGCCCATGGTCTCCCTGCCCTGAGCACTGGGGGTCCCCAGAGAGACAGGTGGGGCTCCCCCAGCCTGGGTTCACTTCCCAGCTAAGCCAGGTCTCTCTGCCCCTCAAGGCCGGCTTCCACTCTGTGGTTCTCTCAGGTTCCTTGTTCGAATCTAGGCCAAGACTGGTGATCCTGGGGTCCTGGGCTCCAGCCAGGGGAGAGGGTGGGCCCCGCCTGCTGGCACTGTAGTGTGCAGGGCAGGGCTGACCCTGTTTCCTCCTCAGAGCGATACCCGGGGCCTGGATCTCAGCGCCCACATGCAGGCCGTGCTGGAGGCCAAGGAGCGAGAGCTGCAGCGGCTGGCAGAAGGCCAGAGGGAGGTGAGCGCGCCCGGACTCAGACCCCAGGCCTTTGTCAGCGCGCTCTGATCTGGGTTTGTTTTGGGGCTGGTACCAGGACTTGAACTCAGGCCTTCCAGCTCTCACGCTGCTTGCTTGCTCGAGGAGGACTCTCCACCACTTTTATTTTTTTGTCACAGGGCTTGAACTCTAGGCCTGAGCTTCTTTTTGCTCAAGGCGAGCGCTCTACCACTTGAGCCACAGCGCCACGTCCTGTTTTCTGGTGGCTCATGGGAGATAAGAGTCTCATGGACTTTCTTGCCCTGGCTGGCTTTGAACCACAATCCTCAGATCTCAGCCTCCTGAGTAGCTAGGATTATAGGTTCTGAGCTATCAGTGCTCAGCTACCAATCCTATATTTTCAGCTGGTTCTCTGGGAGCCTGGACATTGAGGAGGAGGGGGTGTATGCTACAATGACCTTCAGAGGGTTTTTTTTCTTTTGCCAGTCCTGGGGTTTGAACTCAGGGCCTGGGCACTGTCCCTGAGCCTCTGTTGCTCGAGGCTAGCCCTCTACCACATGAGCCTAAGCCACAGCGCCACTACCACTTTTTCTGTGTTATGTGATACTGAGGAATGGAACCCAGGGCTTCATGCATGCTAGCAAGCTCTCCACCACTAAGCCACCTTCCCAGCCCTTGGAGGGGGTTTTGTTGTTGCTGCTCTAGAGAACAAGTTTGAATCTTTCCTCTTCCCCCTCCACCTTGTCCCAGCTGGAGGCCCAGGTGCAACACCTCAGCCACACCCAGCAGGAGGCCATGTTGGAGAAACAGCAGCTTCAGGAGGCTGAGCAGGACCTGGCAGGGCAGTTGGAGGCAGTGCGGGGACAGCTGCTGGTGACCAGGGGACAGCTGGACGCAGCCAGAGGCCGAGAGTCTTGGCAGGAGGAGGAGGAACACAGGTAAGCGGCTGCTGGGCCGCAGGGGAGGTCAGGAGCGGTCGGGGAAGTCAGAGGAGATCAGGGGCTTCCCAGAACTGGGCCAGGCTGGGCCCCACTTTCCCCAGCTTGATTTGAACACAGGCACGCAGGGTCTCCAAACCTCAAGGGATCCTGCCAAGCTGGCTGTGTTGTGCCCAGGGCTCAGATGAGGAAACTGAAGCATAGAAAAGTAGAAAGAAGGGGCTGGGAATATGGCTCAGTGGTACAGTGCTTGCCTAGCACGCATGAAGCCCTGGGTTCAGTTCCTCAGTACCACATACACAGAAAAAGCCAGAAGTGGCACTGCGGCTCAAGTGGTAGAGTGCTAGCCTTGAGCAAAATGAAGCTCAGGAACAGTGCCCAGGCCCTGAGTTCAAGCCCCAGGATTGGCAAAAAAAAAGAGAAAACAGAAAAAAGAAAGCCAGGCGCTAGTGGCTCACGCCTGTAATCTGAGCTACTCAGGAGGCTGAGATCTGAGGCTTGCAGTTCAAAGCCAGCCCAGGCAGGAAGGTCTGTGAGACTCTTTAATTAACCACCAGAAAACCAGAAGTGGTGCTGTGACTCAAGTGGTAGAGCGCCAGCCTTGAGCTGAAGAGCGCAGGGACAGCGCCCAGGCCCAGAGTTCAAGCCCCACGACTGACAAAAAAAAAGAAAAAGAAAAAGAAAAAAAAGTGGAAAGACTTGTGGCTCCTGATTGCCAGGCTGCAACTAAGACATGCACAGACATGCACACACAGACACATACACACACACAGACACACACACACACACAGACCTAGTACATGCTGGGCAGACACTTGCTCTTCGGCTATCCGCAGCAGCGTCTCCAATGGGGCAGGGTGGGCTGAGGGGAGCATGGATCAGCTTCCGGTCCCGCACCAACCTTCATTCCCACTTCCTCTCCAGCCTCCCCAGGCCCCACGAGCAGCCCTCAGTGCCTCAGGCGGCCTTCCCTGAGGAGGCCCCCCTGCCTGGGCTATTTGGGGACAACGATGATTGGAACCAGCTCCTGAGCACCTTCAGCAGCACCCCACACAGGGCCCCTCAACTCTCCTGGAGCCCGTCCCCAACCCGGAGAGCCACCTCTGGCCCCCAGACGCCCCGTGTGGTCAGGCAGATCTCCATCTCGGAGCTGGGTGCTCTGCCGTCTGGTCAGGAGCTAGCTTCAGAGCCAGACGCGGATCTAAGAAACCTCCCGGGGGTGCCGCCTGGCACCCAGGATGAGGAAGGAGTGGACCTTGCAGGGAAGGCCAGCCCAGCTCAGCCCCATGGCCTGGGACCCAGTGAGGAGGAGCCAGGCCCCAGGCCCGAGCCCCACCTCCCCGGGGGGCTCCTAGAAGCCCCAGCTGGGAAGCCAGGGAGCTTGGTGGCAGCTGGATTCAAGGTGCTCACTCCCTGGGGGGATGGGTCCCCTCCCCCGCCCTCTCCCCAGGCTCTGGCTGCGGCCGGGCAGGAGGACGCCTTCTATCAAGACCTGCCAGGCCCAGGGGCACAAGGGCTCATGGGCCTCCCAGAGGGACCAGCTGAGCCTTCAAAGGGCCTGGGGTCTGTGGGTCAGACTCCTAGAGAGGGGCAGGTGCCGAGCGAGCCCAGCCTGGTGGGGCAGGAAGGCGGTGCTGGGGCCCTGGGAGAAGCCGGCAGCGGGGTCCTCCCCATCCAGGGCCTGGAAGAGGAGCCCGGCGGGGAGGAAGGAAAGCCAGGGGACCCAGGCAGGCCGGGCATGGCCTCAGAGCAGGCCGCCCAATCCCTGGAAATGGGGCCTCCAGGATCCCCCCAGAAAGCTGCTCCGCCTGGGCCTTCTTCAGCTGATGCACCACAGGCTCCAGGAGAGGCAGAAGCAGGACCCCAGGAGCTTGCGCAAAGCCCCTCCACCCCGGCTGAGTTGGAATCCCACCCGGGACCCCCACCCCTGCCTGCTCAGTCAGACAGAGAACCCAGGGAGCCAGGGGCAGAGGGCAGGCCGGAAGACCCCAGGATGGACTTGGGGGAGGCCGGGCTGACCACCTTCCCGGGGGACCAGCCGGCTGGTCCCCAGGCTGACCCTGACCACCTCTTCCACGTCATCTTCGTGGGGGACTCCAACGTAGGCAAGACTTCCTTCCTGCACCTGCTGCACGAGAACTCCTTCGCGGCCGGGCTGTCGGCCACCGTGGGTAAGGGCTGCGGGGGACGTGCAGGGGAGGCCCCAGCCGGGGCTTGCAAGCTGGCGCAGGCCTGGAGCAAGCCTTGCCTGAATGCCGAAGGACACGGCAGGCTCTGCCCTGGCCACCGGCTTGCATGAAGCCTTATTTTATATGGGCATAATCTTACTATTTCACTAATTGTCTCTAATTACAGGTAATTTGCTTTTTCTGCATTGATCTGATTAGCTTATAATGTGCCACATCAACAAAGCACCCTGCAATTTAGAGACCATGTTAGTTGTCAGTGAAAACAGGCGTCTCCACCCACGGTGGGGTGGGGTGGGCCGGGCTGGGCCTGGCTGGACCGGCTCCTGACACGCCCCAGGCTTTCCTGCCTGCTGGGACAGGAAGTTTCCATGTGGCTCACTGGGATGTCTGACACAGGATGCATTTACTGCGCGTGGTAAATTAGGGTACCAGGTGCTTGAGTTCAAATCCTAGCTTACCCCTTCCCTTGGGCAAATTATCGGAAAGCTTTCTGTGACTGTCACAAAATACTTGAGCCTGTCAACTTACGGAGAACAAAGGTTTCTTTGGGCTCCGTTTAGGAGGTCGCCGTCTGTGGCTAGCCCCCTGGCCATTGGGCCTGTGGCCAAACAGTCTTACGGTGAGGGAGCTCGCAGCAGAGCAAAACTGCTCACCTTGTAGTCAGGAGGCAGGGACTGAGTTTCCTTCTAGGACACACCCCCAGGATCAGAGGACCTCCCACCAGACCCTAGCTCCTCCCACCAGGCATTGTCTCCTCCCACCAGACCCTAGCTCCTCCCATCAGGCACTGTCTCCTCCCACCAGACCCTAGCTCCTCCCACCAGGCATTGTCTCCTCCCACCAGACCCTAGCTCCTCCCACCAGGCATTGTCTCCTCCCACCAGACCCTAGCTCCTCCCATCAGGCACTGTCTCCTCCCACCAGACCCTAGCTCCTCCCACCAGGCATTGTCTCCTCCCACCAGACCCTAGCTCCTCCCACCAGGCCTTGTCTCCTCCTACCAGGCCCCAGCTCTTCCCACCCGTGCCAGGGTGGGGTCTTTGGAACTATTCCAAACCCCAATGGTAGCACTCTATGAATTCCAAATCTTCATCTGCTCAGTGGGAGCACTGTAGTGTTCTAAATGGTTGTAGAGATGGCTGAAGCCTGGTGCTGGTGATTCACCCTGTAATCCCAGCTACTCTGGAAGCTGAGATCTGAGGATGGAAGTTCAAAGCCAGCCAGGGCAGGAAAGTTCATGAGATTATTATTATTATTTTTTTTTTTGCTAGTCCTGGGGGTTGAACTCAGGGCCTGGGCACTGTCCGTGAGTTCCTTTTGCTCAAGGCTGGCTCTCTACCACTTGAGCCACAGCACCACTTCCAGCTTTTTCCGTGTATGTGGTACTGAGGAATGGAACCCAGGGCTTCATGCATGCTTAGGCAAGCACGCTACCACTGAGCCACCTTCCTATCCCAGCTCCATGAAATTCTGATCTCCAATTAACCAGCAAAAAGCCAGAAGAAGTGCTTTGGCTCAAGTGGTAGAGGACTAGCCTTGAGCAAACAAGTTCAAGGACAGCTCCCAAGCCCTGAGTTCAAGCCCCAGTACTGGCACCAGTGAAAAAAGAAGAGGAAAAGGAACAGGGAAGGGAAGGGAGGGGAGGAAGGGAAGGCGGCTGGAAGAGGAGCAGCATGTGGCTGGTGGCGAGGAGGCAGGGGTGGGTGGAGGTGGGATTGGAGGGGGGGGAGCAGGACAGCAGGGGGGCGGGGCTCTGGGGCTGCTGCAGGTGCAGCCAGGGCTGGGGGACCCGGGTGGAGATGGGGCTGACCCCTGTCTGTGTCCTAGGAGTGGATTTTCGGGTGAAGAACCTGCGGGTGGACAACCAGCTCTTTGCCCTGCAGCTCTGGGACACGGCTGGTCAGGAGAGGTATGGCGGGCCTGGCCCGGCCCCGCGCTGGCACTGGCTGCCTTCCTGGTGTGTGGGGCACAGGGAGAGCTGGGGAGGTACTCAGGATGCGGGTGCGGTGGTCTCCCGGGCTCTCCCGCAGGTACCACAGCGTGACTCGGCAGCTGCTCCGCAAGGCCGAGGGCGTGGTGCTCATGTACGACGTCACCTCCCACCAGAGCTTCGCCCACGTGCGCTACTGGCTGGACTGTCTGCAGGTCAGCGTCCTTCCCGTCCCTGTCCCCCCCCCCCCCCGGCTACGAGGGACACATGCGTGACACCACTTCAGGATGAGCTGGGAGCTCAGCAGTACAAAGAAACCACAACCACACAGCACAGCCTCAAACCAACTACTTCCTTCATCCTCCACGCACTTTTCTCCACACACAACAGCTCTGCTTATGGAGTCTGCTTCCTACCACCCGAGGACCGCGCAGGCCTCGTCCTGGCCTGGGTGAAGACGCCTCAGGTCACGGTCTCTGCATGTACCATGTCCTTAAAACAGTATTGGGTTTTTTTTTTTAAAGCGCAGGGTACGACACGAAGCTGTGTTGGCAGGAAGAGGGGCACTTGGGTTTTCAGAAGTTTCTAGTCTAGTTGGAATCGGGATACTCAGGTGGCATAGGAGAAGGGGAGCTGGGGGCTGGTATCTGACCACACCCTGAATCCCAACTCCTCCTCCTTCAACTGTGTGACTTTGGACAAGTGACTGAACCTCTCTGGGGTCTGATTTCTGTGACTTCTCCCATGGAGGAGTTGAGAAGATGGACAGACAGCTCCTTGCACCCTGTGAATGAGTGCAGGGTGCCCGTCAGCTGTCAGAGGCGTTCTTTTATTGCTGTGACTCGGGAGACAAGTAGAGAATGGGCCCGGGCTGCTTGGGGGAGGCGCCCTGGGCCTGGGCTTCAGAGAGGGGGACAGGGAAGAGGAGGGAAGGGGAGGCTCGCGGCAGATGGGTGGTGGGGTCCGGGTAAGGATGCAGGGTGGGTGTGGAATATGGAGAGGGAGAATATGGAGGCTCCTTGTCAGCTTCTAGAAACTTCTAGAAGTTTCTAGGCATCACTAAGGGGGCTGAGGTTCCATTTCTGTGTGCAGGAGGCAGGGGCGGACGGTGCCGTCATCCTTCTGCTAGGAAACAAGATGGACTGCGAGGATGGGCGACAAGTGTCTACTGAGGCCGGGCGTCAGCTGGCCCAGGTGAGTCCCTGCTTCCATTTCTTTCTGTGGCAGGAGGGGGATCGGGGTCACCTCACCCACAACTGTCCCCTCAAAAGACCTGAGCACCCCCTCCCCCCGCCCATCCTGGCCACCGCAGGCCAGCCTGAGACCCAAACACTGGCTGCAGTGGTGGTCATGAAACGGAGCCTCGGGTTGAATTTGCAAACCCTCACATACTCCCCACCTGCTGCAAAATCCTGCAGGAAGGAAAAGATTCTAAATGCTTCACTGAAGATTCCCAGCCAAGCCAGGTGCCGGGGGCTCTCACTTAGACTGCTACCTACTCAGGAGACTGAGGTCAGGAGGATCATGGCTGAAGGCCAGCCTGAACAAAAAGTTCTCCAAACTCTGTCTCAACCACTAACTGGGTGTGCCTGTCATCCCGTCGGCTTAGGAAGTGGATATAGGAAGGGTGGTGGTCAGAGGTCAGTCCACGCAAAAGTACATGACCCCATTTAAAAACAAGCAAAAAGCCAGGTGCCAGTGGCTCACGCCTGTAATCCCTAGCTACTCAGCACATCAGACCCAAGTATCAAGGTCCAAAGATAGCCTGGGCAGGAAAAGTCCATGAGACTTATCTCCAATTAACCAGCAAAAAGCCAAAAGGAGAGCTACTGTGGCTCAAGTGGTAAAGCACCAGCCTTGAGCAAAAAAAAGGCTCAGGGACAGCGCCCAGGCCCAGAGTTCAAGCCCCACGACTGACAAAAAAAAAGAAAAAGAAAAAGAAAAAAAAGTGGAAAGACTTGTGGCTCCTGATTGCCAGGCTGCAACTAAGACATGCACAGACATGCACACACAGACACATACACACACACAGACACACACACACACACAGACCTAGTACATGCTGGGCAGACACTTGCTCTTCGGCTATCCGCAGCAGCGTCTCCAATGGGGCAGGGTGGGCTGAGGGGAGCATGGATCAGCTTCCGGTCCCGCACCAACCTTCATTCCCACTTCCTCTCCAGCCTCCCCAGGCCCCACGAGCAGCCCTCAGTGCCTCAGGCGGCCTTCCCTGAGGAGGCCCCCCTGCCTGGGCTATTTGGGGACAACGATGATTGGAACCAGCTCCTGAGCACCTTCAGCAGCACCCCACACAGGGCCCCTCAACTCTCCTGGAGCCCGTCCCCAACCCGGAGAGCCACCTCTGGCCCCCAGACGCCCCGTGTGGTCAGGCAGATCTCCATCTCGGAGCTGGGTGCTCTGCCGTCTGGTCAGGAGCTAGCTTCAGAGCCAGACGCGGATCTAAGAAACCTCCCGGGGGTGCCGCCTGGCACCCAGGATGAGGAAGGAGTGGACCTTGCAGGGAAGGCCAGCCCAGCTCAGCCCCATGGCCTGGGACCCAGTGAGGAGGAGCCAGGCCCCAGGCCCGAGCCCCACCTCCCCGGGGGGCTCCTAGAAGCCCCAGCTGGGAAGCCAGGGAGCTTGGTGGCAGCTGGATTCAAGGTGCTCACTCCCTGGGGGGATGGGTCCCCTCCCCCGCCCTCTCCCCAGGCTCTGGCTGCGGCCGGGCAGGAGGACGCCTTCTATCAAGACCTGCCAGGCCCAGGGGCACAAGGGCTCATGGGCCTCCCAGAGGGACCAGCTGAGCCTTCAAAGGGCCTGGGGTCTGTGGGTCAGACTCCTAGAGAGGGGCAGGTGCCGAGCGAGCCCAGCCTGGTGGGGCAGGAAGGCGGTGCTGGGGCCCTGGGAGAAGCCGGCAGCGGGGTCCTCCCCATCCAGGGCCTGGAAGAGGAGCCCGGCGGGGAGGAAGGAAAGCCAGGGGACCCAGGCAGGCCGGGCATGGCCTCAGAGCAGGCCGCCCAATCCCTGGAAATGGGGCCTCCAGGATCCCCCCAGAAAGCTGCTCCGCCTGGGCCTTCTTCAGCTGATGCACCACAGGCTCCAGGAGAGGCAGAAGCAGGACCCCAGGAGCTTGCGCAAAGCCCCTCCACCCCGGCTGAGTTGGAATCCCACCCGGGACCCCCACCCCTGCCTGCTCAGTCAGACAGAGAACCCAGGGAGCCAGGGGCAGAGGGCAGGCCGGAAGACCCCAGGATGGACTTGGGGGAGGCCGGGCTGACCACCTTCCCGGGGGACCAGCCGGCTGGTCCCCAGGCTGACCCTGACCACCTCTTCCACGTCATCTTCGTGGGGGACTCCAACGTAGGCAAGACTTCCTTCCTGCACCTGCTGCACGAGAACTCCTTCGCGGCCGGGCTGTCGGCCACCGTGGGTAAGGGCTGCGGGGGACGTGCAGGGGAGGCCCCAGCCGGGGCTTGCAAGCTGGCGCAGGCCTGGAGCAAGCCTTGCCTGAATGCCGAAGGACACGGCAGGCTCTGCCCTGGCCACCGGCTTGCATGAAGCCTTATTTTATATGGGCATAATCTTACTATTTCACTAATTGTCTCTAATTACAGGTAATTTGCTTTTTCTGCATTGATCTGATTAGCTTATAATGTGCCACATCAACAAAGCACCCTGCAATTTAGAGACCATGTTAGTTGTCAGTGAAAACAGGCGTCTCCACCCACGGTGGGGTGGGGTGGGCCGGGCTGGGCCTGGCTGGACCGGCTCCTGACACGCCCCAGGCTTTCCTGCCTGCTGGGACAGGAAGTTTCCATGTGGCTCACTGGGATGTCTGACACAGGATGCATTTACTGCGCGTGGTAAATTAGGGTACCAGGTGCTTGAGTTCAAATCCTAGCTTACCCCTTCCCTTGGGCAAATTATCGGAAAGCTTTCTGTGACTGTCACAAAATACTTGAGCCTGTCAACTTACGGAGAACAAAGGTTTCTTTGGGCTCCGTTTAGGAGGTCGCCGTCTGTGGCTAGCCCCCTGGCCATTGGGCCTGTGGCCAAACAGTCTTACGGTGAGGGAGCTCGCAGCAGAGCAAAACTGCTCACCTTGTAGTCAGGAGGCAGGGACTGAGTTTCCTTCTAGGACACACCCCCAGGATCAGAGGACCTCCCACCAGACCCTAGCTCCTCCCACCAGGCATTGTCTCCTCCCACCAGACCCTAGCTCCTCCCATCAGGCACTGTCTCCTCCCACCAGACCCTAGCTCCTCCCACCAGGCATTGTCTCCTCCCACCAGACCCTAGCTCCTCCCACCAGGC
>NW_012267336.1:2320288-2344515 GCF_000151885.1 Dipodomys ordii | reverse complement strand
GCCCTGCGCCTTCATGTAGGACACCAGCTGGTCCGGGATCTCGGCCAGGACGTCGCGGGCCAGGCGCGCCATGCTCAGCACGTGGTTGCCGGTGCGGTCCACGTAGTCCCGGAAGGGCACGAACTGGCGGGCGGGAGGCAGGGTCAGGTCCGCGGCACCCCCGGCTGGACCCTGACCCCCCCTCCGCCCCGGGGGAACCGGGGCGCCCCATTCACTCAGCGGGTGAGCACCGCGCACGGAGCACTTCCTTGCCCACACCCACCGTGGAACCCCGCACAGGGCACCTGACTCCCGGTCTCCTCCCACCCCTCTCCTAGCCCCCCTTCTCTTCTCTTTGGGATGAATTAGGACCTGCACCCAAATCCGGGCCCCTCCGGCTTCCTCCTGGGAGAAGGGGCCAGGGAGGGGACATGCTGGCCTCTCCCCCCGCAATGCCCTGGTTCTGGGGTCTAGCCTCCTAATTTGGCTCTCTAAACCTCTTTTTCTTTCTGCTTGCCTGGCCTAGGGCTTGGGTGCTGCCCCTGCACCTCATTGTGTCCACAGCTAGTGCTCCACCACTTGAGCCACAGCACCACTTCCAGCGTGTTCAGAGTGGTTATCGGAGGTAAGAGTCTCCCAGACTTTTTTGCCCCGACTAACTTCAAACCATGATCCTCAGATCTCAGCCTCCTGAAGTAGCTAGGATTACAGGTGTGAGCCACTAGTACTCAGCTTGGCTGTGTTTTTTTTTTGTTTGGAATCTTAATAAGCCATAGGGATTCAGGTTGAAGGACAGTGGGGGACGGGCTTGCCCAGGTGGGGAGCACTCCTGGCCTGGTTGAGAGACCTTGTCCCCAAAGACCGAGCCCTTTGTGCTCACGGCCTTTGTGACCTGGTGGACGTGTAGACTCTGATGCCGATCAGTAAGGCTGCCACCTACCTGCACGAGGACTCATCTCCCTGGGGAAGGCAGAGAGAGCACCAGTGTGCCCCCTCGGAGTCCTGGGGTACCAGCAACCTTAGGGGTGGCAGGAAATGGTCTAGAGAGAAGTGTGGCCAAGTTCTAGCTCCTCCTGCTTCCTCCCGTGGGGGCCTCGTGGGGCTCCTGGGCCCCTCTCCCCGGGGAACCTGCAGGATGGGTGGTGAGGCCGGCCTGGCTGGAGGGCCCTGCACACTTCCTGTGCAGCAGGCAGGGTCTGGGGCTTCACCTGGACGATGTCCCGCTCCGCCAGCTTCCCCCGGGAGGAGATCCGCACATCATCCCCGTCCAGCTCCACCATGGCTGTGGGGAGGGGAGGGAGATAATGGACAACGTGTGGGATCTGTGTGATCATGGACTTGGCCTCCAAGCTCCAGCCAATCTACGCCTCCCACCTCACGTTAAAGATGAATTGGAGGGGGGAGAGGGGCTGGGAATGTGGCTTAGTGGTAGCATCTTGCCTAGCGTGCATGAAGCCCTGGGTTCGGTTCCTCAGTACCACATACAGAGAAAAAGCCAGAAGTGGAGCTGTGGTTCAAGCCCTAGCCTTGAGCAAAAGAAGCTCAGGGACGGTGCCCAGGCCCTGAGTTCAAGCCCCAGGGGCTGGAGAAAAAAAAAATGAAGCTGAGATGGGGAGAGGGGAGGAGCCCAAACGGGAGCCTCTGTGGCAGCCTGGGATCCCTGCTTCCCCATTCTGCCCAGGCTTCCCTGGTTGAGGGAGAGGAGTGACTCAGGCCTCTTCTCCACAGCCCTGGAGTGAGCCCAGGGCACACCCTGGCACTCCTGCCCCGTGCAAACAATTGCACACACCAGTCGGTCCCACATGCCCAGGCGTGTGCACTTACTTGCTCTTAGGGGGGGCGTACAGCCTCTGAGGAACACTGTGTGGTGGGGATGTATAACAGGAAATGGGGGGAGGCTGGACTCACCATCGAACTCCGCCTGGCCCACACCCACGATGATGATGGACATAGGCAGTTTAGCAGCCTGGAAGGGGAGGGGGCGTGGGCAGCAAGGGTGTGGGGTGAGGACAGGAAGAGTTGGGGCACAGGGAAGGGATAGGGTGAAGGAGAGGTGGGGGAGCACATAGGACGGAAGGGAGAGGCATCAGGAGATAGAGAGGCAGGGAGGCAGAGGGCAGTGTCACAGATCTGCTTCTATGGCCCCCTGGTCCCCGTGATGCTGGCTGCCACCAGGCAGGGCCCCACTGTTGCATGGTTTGGGGGGGAGAGCCATGGGGCCCCTTTTGCCGAGAGACCACTGTAGGATAGAGGAACGATATTCCTGGCTTCCTCCACTCTAGGCCCTCACTTCCTCTACATGGCCGCACAGGTCAGGGTCTGACACCCTGGTCCTAGGGAATGTGTGAATAAGCGAGCCATAGGCCTCTGGAGGGCCTGGTCATCTGGGGGTGACTGGGAAGTCAGATCTGTCATGGCTCAGTGCCCCCCCCACCTCTCTCCAAATCCCACCAGCTTAGCAGCTGGATGAGCCCAGATTCCTCCACCCTCAGCTTTGCTCCCTGGGTCCCCCTCCCCCCCGTCCCGGCCCCTCACATTGACGATGGCCTCCTTGGTCTGCGCCATGTCTGAGATGACCCCGTCAGTGATGATGAGCAGCACGGAGTACTGCGAGCCGTCCTGCACAGCTGCCGCCGCCCTGGGGGGACACACGTGGGCTGAGGCCAGCCTGGGGGCCTCTGGGGGCTTCGGTGGGGAGCGGTCTGCTCGGGGCCAGGACCCCATGAAAGGCCAGGCAGACAGTGGGGAAGGGACCCATGGGGTGCTGGCAGGGGCACTCACTTGGCCACGTGGGTGACCACGGGGGCGAAGTTGGTGGGGCCGTAGAGCTGCACGGTGCGCAGGCTGCGGTGGTAGGCCTCCAGGATGCCGTCGATGCCGCAGCAGGAGGGGTTCTCCTGGTTGCCATTCTGGGGCAGAGGATGGGGACAAGGGGCTGAGCAGGCAGAGCCAGGGCCCAAGGGGAGCCCCCGGGGCCCACCCTGAAGGGCAGCGGATTGCCTGGGCCAGCAGGTTTGGATCCTGAGAGACCCCGCGAGGGTGGCTCTTTCCTCGGAGCCCATCCCAGGAAAGGCCCCGGCGGCGCTGGGCCTGGCCCCAGACACTCCTGGTTCAGGAGGGGGCTTGTGTGACTGAGGGCCATCAGCTCATGGGAGGGAAGGAGGGAGGGCCAGAGGCTCAGGCTTCACCTCTCTGGGGACCGAGGCCCCCAGATGTTGCCATGTTTGGGTGGGAGAAGCCCACCCCTTCCCTTTCCTGCATTGACTCGGGGAGTCCCGCAATCCCTAGCACCCCACCCACACCCCTCATCCTCTTCTTTTTTCAGGGGTCCTGGGGAACAGGTCAGGCTCAGCTGCCTCCCTCCCCCACCCCCCCTCAGCAGGTAGGAAGTGGGTTTCTAGAAGCCTCTATAGCAGCCCCATTCACAAGGACAGCTGCCACCCCACAGTTTGTGCCAGGGTCCTTAGTGTCCAGGAGGATGGAGGACAAGCCGGCTCCCGGGGGGGGGGGGAGGTCACCTGACCCTTTAGCCTGGTTTGCCCAGACTTCCTGTGCCAGCCTACCAGCGGGAACTCATGGGACACCCTGCCGTCGGGGGGCAGCTTGGCCCCGAAGCCCAGCGCGGGGAACATCTTGTCGCTGTCGTAGTGTTGGATGATTTCTCCGACAGCGGTCAGCGCCAGCGCGTAGGCATTCAGCTGGTAAGGACTCATGTAGTGCAGAGATGTGGACTGCGAGGGATTGCCTGCAATGCAGGACACGGGCTTGCTGCCAGCCCCAGCCCCGGCGCAGAAGGCAGGAGAGCGCGCCCATCCACACCTCTAACTCTTCTTTCTTCTTTTTTTGTCAGTCCTGGGGCTTGAACTCTGGGCCTGGGCATTGCGCTGTCCCTCAGCTCCTCGGCTCAAGGCTAGCGCTCTACCACTTGAGCCACAGCACCACTTCCGGCTTTTTCTGTGTATGTGGTGCTGAGGAATCGAACCCAGGGCCTCATGCATGCACGGCAAGCACTCTGCCACTGAGCCACCTTCCCAGCCTCTTTTGTCTTGAAACCTCTCTCCCTCAGACCCTATGTTTAATCTTTGTGCAAACCATGGCTGCCAAACCTGCCATATAGGACCCACCTTCTACCCTCTGGTGTCTAGCACCACAGCCCACCCAGATAAACCCAGAGCCCACAAGGCCTCATGCAACCTCAGGAGCCCCCAGTCCCTCCCTCCCTCCCTGTCTGTCTGTCCGACTGTCTGTCCATCTGCCCGCCCCTCTCCCTCCCTCTTCCTCTCCCTCTCTCTCTCTCTCTCTCTCTCACACACACACACACACACACACACACACACACACGAGTCCCCTCCCACAAACCAGGTACAAGAGAGCCCTTGCCTACTTCTCAACCCTTCTGTGATTTTAAATGAGTGCCAACAAATAAGGAATATGGAAAAAACAAAAATGAGCCCAGAGCAGCGAGGGCAGGCTAGGGTTAAAGTTCTTCTGGCGATGTGGCCACAGCCAGACACTAGAGATGATCAGAAAAGGAGCAGGAGCAGAGGTGGGCACGAAGTAAGTAAGGGCTAGGGTCCCTGAGCTGGGCCTGGTCTTACTGAGAGCCATAGAGTGCCCGGGCTCTGGTGGGATTTGATCCTTGAAGAAACGGCCTCTCTGCGTGTTTGGTGGACTCAGAGCTCACACAGTCCCATTCCCCAGGAACACCCAGTGTTCCAAAAGGCGAGACTCTGGCGCAGCCTGTGTAGCCAGATGTTAGTGTTCATGGATTGACTTGGGGGGACCTGTACCATCCTGGCTGTATCTCTGGCCCTCTAGGCCTAGGTCCCTCCTCACTAAAGAGGCTCCCTGTGGGCCAAGTACCACAGTCCTGAAAAGCCCCCTCCCCCCTCCCCGCCCATCCCCCACTCACCATTGGAGGCAGTAAAGTCAATGGCCACAGTGAAGTTGATCTGGGTCCTAGAAGAGGAAGGAGATCCAGGGAGTCACCTGGAGACAGCAGAGCTGTGGAGTGGTCAGGCTGGGCTGTCACTCAAGTGTCACTGCCTGCCAGGTATGTGGTCCTGATTAAGCCACTCATCCCCTCAACTCTGAGAATAGGACAGCAGGATGGCTCTGAGCCCCAGAGGTGGTAACAGGATGTGAAAGGCTAGCATGATGGCAAGCAAGAAACCCAGGCTGAGGTCTGCTGGCCAGAGACTGGGCCCCTCCCCTCTGCTGCTGGCTGGGGTCAGGAGCTCCTGTGGCTTCCAGTCTCCAGGAGAGGAGGGAGCTACAAGAGTGCAAGAGCCTGGGCCCCTGAGTGACTACCAGGCCCAGCTCCCCACCCAAACTTTGCAACTCCAGGAATGCACGCGCACATGTGCGCAACCCTTCCCCCCCCCCCCAGTTCTTAACTGGCAACAGTGTTCAGATGTCCCTGAGTTTGTTTGTTTTTGGTGGTAGTAGAGCTTGAACTCAGGCCCTGTCCCTGAGTTCTTTTGTGCAAGGCTAGCACTCTACCACATTGAGCCACAGCTCCTCACTTCTGGTGTTCTGCTGGATAATTAGAGAGAAGAGTCTCATGGCCTTTCCTGCTTGAGGCTGGCTTTGAACTGTGATCTTCAGATCTCAGCATTCTGAGTAGCTAGGGTTACAGGTGTGAGCCACTGACACCTGGCCTTACAAAGTTTTATCATTGTTGCTTTGAGTCTGAAATCCAGGCAAGAGCTATATATTCATTACTAGATATTTCTCTCTCTCCCTCTCTCTAGAGCTGAGGACCGAACTCAGGGCCTTGCACTTGCTAGGCAAAAGCTGGCATTTGCCAGCTCTTCCCCTGAGCGAAATCCCCAACTCCAGATTTACCTCTTAAAAAATCTCTCTTCATCTCTTGGTTCCCCCAAGTGTTTGTATCAAGCCTTATGATTGGTGGGTTCCTTGTTGGGTCAGTTGACTGTTGTCATCTGTCAGCAAGGGACTGTCTTTTTTAGAAGAAGGGGTGGCATTTGGAGGGGAAGAACTGAGGGGACACTGATGAGCTGGCTCTTTCAAAAGCAAGTGAGGCTGAGGCTGGCCCTACTCCTTAACTAGCTCTCCGCTGCTCTGGGTCCTGCAAACCTTGGGGAAGGAAGCAACTGGAAAGCTACTATGGCAACAGGAAAATGACTCCCGGCTGTCTAGTTATTCCTGCCTGTGGGCAGAGCGCAGGCTGCAGAGTACCCTGCTCCTCCTCTGCCCTGGGGGGCAGAGATGCCTGTTTTTCCTCTGGGATTCTGGGGGTGGGAGGGCTGAAAGAGAATCCTTAGATTCTATTGGCCTCCTTCCTGGACATGCATGGTGGGCACTCCAGAGCAGCTGTTTCCTTTGGTCCTCCAGGGAGCATAGAGGGGTTGGGAGGCTGGCGGGGAGTGTGTGGGGGTGCCCTAATCTGCCTGGTCCAGCGGGATGCTGCTGTGCCCTGGCCTCTAAAGGTTCCTTTCTCCTAAGTCCTGTCCATCTGCAGCAGGCTATGCCCGGAAGCCACAAAAGGCAGCACCAGGATTATTAATTACTCAGGAACAAAAGGCAGCCCAGCGTGACAGCCATGGCCCAGGCCACCACACAAGCAGGTGTGACACAGAGATAAGGACCTCCCATTCCGTTCTGTTCTGTCCCTCTGGGGGCAGCATGCAAATGAGAGGCTCCGAAGGCTAGGGATGCTTGGAAATGACCAGGCTGCAGAAAGCCACAGCTGGTTGGCTGCTTAATGGGAGAAACATGGAACAGTTTTAATGGTGGAAGAGAGCCTGGGCAGGGAGTGGCGCAGACGACCACGGGGGCCTGGGGTGCGGATGGGGACGGCGCCAATCTTGAATTCAAAAGAGCAGGCAGTGGAGCCATGGGAAAGCTTGGCTTCCCAGGCCGGCTTCTCCCTCTGCCCTGGAGAGCCGGGCAGCCAAGTGGCCTCTTGGCAGGCAGGAACTTTGGCAGCTGCTGTCTGTCTCCTTTCCAGGCAGGTGCGCTCCTCACCTGCCTGCACCTGTGGGCTCTGCGCTCCCCACGCCCTGTCCTGGCACCTGTCCTGACAGGGAGCATGCCAGGGAGGCCCCTCCTTGGGCAGGCTCTTTCTCCCCGTGAGCGGCTGGTGCATGGCTTTGCCACCGGGGCCTAGATGCCATTCCCCCTGCTCCTGGTTCTTTTTTTTTTTGGCCAGTCCTGGGCTTGACCTCTGGGCCTGGGTATTATCCGAGCTCGTTTCGTTCAAGGCTAGCGCTCTACCATTTGAGCCACAGCGCCACTTCTGGCTTTTTTGTGGTTAATTGGAGATAAGAGTCTCACAGACTTTCCTGCCCAGGCTAGCTTTGAACCTCGATCCTCAGATCTCAGCCTCCTGAGTAGCTAGGATTATAAGCCACCAGTGCCTGCCACCTCCCCTCCTCTTTTTTTTTTTTTTTGTCAGTTGTGGGGCTTGGACTCAGGGCCTGAGCACTGTCCCTAAGCCTCTTCGTCAAGGCTAGCATTCTACCACTTTGAGCCACAGTGCTACTTCCGCTTTTTGAGTGGTTCACTGGAGATAAGAGTCTCATGGAGACTTTTCTACCTGGGCTTCAAACCGTGACCCTCAGATCTCAGCTTCCTGAGTAGCTAGGGTTACAGGTGTGAGCCATCAGCGCCTGGCCTTCCTACTAAACTTAAGGGTTGACTATCTGCTGGCCTTGAACCCTACTGCCCCCTACAGGCCCCTGGCAGCTGCGTCTGTTAATCAGTGGGCCTACCACACAGCTCAGTACTGGGAGCAGTCCCGCCCTGCCCTGAGTCCCCTGGACTCCTGGGAAGGAATCCGGCAGCCCTGAACCTGCTCCTCTTCCTCTGCATGGAGACCCCCCACCCCCCCAGCCCCTACCTTGACCCTAACTCTGCTTGGGGACCTGGCACGAGCCTCCCTGGCTCACAATCCTCGGGAGCGGGGGGGGGGGGTCTTCATTGGTGGCCTCAGCTCCAAACCTGGTGCGGTGCTCACAGCCCACATCAGAGGCTTCCTTCAGCCATGGCCTCCCAGAGGCTGGGGTGGAGCTCCAACTGGTGTGGGGTCCCACGGCCCTCCCCTTCCAGGCCAACAAGACAGGGGGTGGGTCTTCCTCACCCTCCTTTGATGTAGTCCAGGAAGGTGCACTCGGACTCCACAGCAAAGGACAGCAGCGTGACCTGGAGAGCCACAGAGGGCCCAGTCAGTGGGAGCGGAGAACGGGGGGGGTCCCACCCCCACCCCCCCCCGGCATTGCACCAGAGTGCCCACACCATTCACTATGTGCTCACATTAGCCACGTGGTATCTGTAACACCCGCACAGGGGCTATTATATTATCCACACTTTACAGCCAGGGAAACTGAGGGTCCACGAGCTGACACGCTGCCAGACCCGAGGTGCCAGAGTGGGCTGCGTGCGCTTGCACACAGGTACGGCTCACACCCGGCCTGTCCCGGGTCTTCCTAGTGGATCCTCAGCTCTGCCCTCTCAGGTCTGAGACCCTCCTGAGCAGCCTGTCCCGTCCCCGGGGGCAGCTGGCCACCCAGGACCCCTCTCCTAAGCAGAAGTCTCTACTTTCCGTGCCTGGGCGATTTTGGGTTTGGCTGGAATTACAGACATCTGTCACACTGCTTGGCTGGGAATAAAGATCAGCCAAGATGCCTGGGGCTGCCCTGTCTCTAATTCATGTAAGTCACAAGGGGAGGCGAATCACAGCTCTCTGGGCTGGAGTTTGTTCATCTCTAGGCTCAGAGGGCTGAGTGAGACCAGCCCAGGTGGGCCACCACACCCAGCTACTGGTTGAGCATAGCTCTTGTGAACAATTTTGCTTGGGCTGGCCTTGAACTGTGATCCTCGAGACCTCAGCCTACTGAATAGCTAGGATTATGTGCCTGAGCCAATATGCTTGGGTCCTGATATTCTTCATTTTTTTTCTAGTCCTGGGGCTTGAATTTAGAGCCTGGACACTGTCCCTGAGCTGCTTTTGCTCAAGGCTAGCACTCTACCACTTGAGCCACAGCGCCACTTCCAGCTTTTTCTGTGTATGTGGTACTGAGGAATTGAACCCAGAGCTTCATGCATGCTACGCAAGCACTCTACCACTAAGCCACATTCTCAGACCTCTGGCTCTGTTTTTCATTTTTGTGGCTTAAACTCTGGGCTTGGGCGCTGTCCCTCAGCTCTTCATCTTAAGGTAAGCACTCTCCGCTTGAGCCACAGTGCCACTTCCGGTTTTCTAGTGGTTTATTAAAGATAAGAGTATCACAGACTTTCCTGCCCTGGCTGGCTTTGAACCGTGATCCTCAGATCTCAGCCTCCTGAGTAGCTAGGATTACTGCTGTGAGCCCCTGGTGCCGGGCTTGCTCTGTTTTTTGCTTTTTTTTTTAAATCCCCATTCCTTATTGTACTTTTCCATTTCCCACAGAGGGGTGTGTGTGTGTGTGTGTGTGTGTGTGCGCACGCGCGCACACACACAGGCCTTGGCTCCTCAACACTAGCCTCGCTTAGGGCTCAATCTTCTCCCTGCTGTAGAACAGAGACGGCTACGTACGGTTCCAGAGTTCACATACTTCTTTTTTTTCATTTTCTTCTTCGGGTTGATCACCTGTAGGAAAAGCCAGTTAGCTGTTTTTTTTGTCTTTTTTCCCCTCAGCTACTCAGGGCGTCTGTCAGTGCCCAGATGTGGCCCTGCCCCGCCCCGCCCACCTGGTGAGTGTGGGGAGCTGAGACCACAGGGAGGGGGGAGGGGCCCCACGGCGCTTCGGGACGCCTTGTGGGAGACTGGCATCTGGTTACACAACCAGGGTCCCCGATTAACCCAGTGTCCCATGATCAAACACCCAGGGACTGTTTATTTAAACTTCTTTCTCAGGCTCCCCCAACACGCCCTCTGCTCTGCGCAGCCAAGAAGGCGGCCTGTCGCAAAGCAGCCCTGCCTGTGCCTGTCTCCCCGGCTGGCCGCTGCGCCTTCCCCCTCCAGTGCCCCTTTCTCCCCCACAGCCACCTCCCCTGGGGACAACTCCTTTTAGAATTTGCCACCCTACTCCTAGCCGGGTGCTGGTGGCTCATGCCTGTCATCCTAGCTCCGCAGGAGGCTGAGATTTGAGGATCAAAGTTCAAAGCCAGCCCGGGCAGGAAAGTTCAGGAGACTTTTATCTCCTTAACCAACAAAAAGCTGGAAATAGAACTGTGGTTGAAGTGGTAGAGCACCCATCTGAAGTGGGGGGGGAAGCCAAATGAGCATAAGGCACTGAGTTCCAATCCTAGGATTAATAACACACACGCACACACAGAGCTCCTTTGCTGTGTTCACTTTCAAATCCGACCTGCTCTCAGCTTAAAACCACATAGTAGATGCTTCCTAAAGACTGGGTGGAGCTGGGAGCCGGTGGCTCCCGCCTGTAATCCTAGCTACTCAAAAGAGTGAGATCTGAGGATCCCAGTTCAAAGTCAGCCCGGGCAGAAAAGTCTGTGAGACTCTTATCTCTAATAAACCACTAGAAAACCGGAAGTGGCGCTGTGGCTCCAGAGGTAGAGCGCTCACCTTGAGCTGAAGAGCTGAGGGACAGCGCTCAGGCCCAGAGTTCAAGTCCCACAACCAACAAAAAAAAGAAGAAGAAGAAGACTGGGTGGGTGGGCTCAGTGCTCCCCAATGGGGCTACTTTGCAGCCTCCCCCCCCCACGTGTCTAGAGTCAGTCTGGGCTGCCAGAGCGCCCACACGGAGAGCCCGAGGACAAAGCCTGGGGCGACTCCTTGCCCAGTGAGCCCCCAGGTGTTCAGCTCTGGCAAGGGGTGACCCAACACCCTGGGCCGTGGCAGGTTGGGGGGACCCTGCTTGCCGTGGAGTGCGCCCCCAAACTTCCAGCGCTAGCTGACAGGACATGAAGCTCCGCGGTGCTGCAGTGCCCCCTAGGGGCCATCCTAGGAAGTGCCCTACTCCGCTCTAAGCCGCTGTCCCCACCCACCGCCCCCATCCTCCTGGCAGGTGTGAGTTTTGAGGAGCTCTGGGGACAGTGCAGCAAGGGAGAGACAGTCCCCACCCTTGGGCATTGTTATAAACAGGCAACAGGCACAGGGGCCCTGGCACAGTCTGGGATAGAAGGGTGGGGGCTTTCCGGAGGGGGAACAAAGACCCTTGCTATTAGAAGACAGAGGAAATCAGGGGGAGAGGCCTGCAGGAGTGAAGGGCGGGATGGGGTAGAAGGTGAGGGATGGGCACGGAGCAGGGGCCTGGCAGCTCCTGCCGTGCACCCTGGTGGCATGCACTGTGTATCTCTAAGCCCAGATGGCCCAAGCTGAGCTGGAGCAGGGGCCAGCCCTTCACCCTGTCACCCCGTAGGGCAGTGAGCCGCAGGCCGGGTCACACATCTGCCAAGATCTTTCCCTGTCCCCCGCGTTAGCCTCGGAGGGGCGGGGCAGATTTCCATGGGAGTGCCGCCCACTGGCCGCGAAGGTCCAGCGGCCACGCTACAGAGGGGACATGTGCAATCCAGATGGCCCAGCAGGCTTCAAAGCCACATGCGTGTGGCCCGGCCTGTGGGCCACACGCTGAGCACTTTGGTCCTTTGTGGGAGGCTGGGGGGGGGGGAGAAAGTCCCTGGCGGGGGAGGGAGGAGGAGGCTAGGATGGCCGAGGCTGGCTGAGATGAAAGGAACAGATGTGGGGAAACTGAGGAGGTAAGGGCGGAGTCTGGGGGCAAGGGGGAGCTGTTGGGGGACACTGGCCTAAGAGTGAAGGCTCAGCTCCGGCTGACAGGAGGAGAGCAGTGCTGTGCTACAGAGGCTCAGCCCATGCATGGGCTGCGGGCTCGGCATGGGACAGGGGTTTTTGTTTGTGTTTTTGCCATACTATGGTCTCAACTCAGGTTCCTGCACTTGCTAAGCAACTGTTTTACCACTTGAGCCACTGCCCCGGTCCTCTGTGCTTATTTTCTCAGATAAGGTCTTGTGTTTTTTCTTCCCTAGAATGATCTTCCTCTTGTCTATGTCTCCTGCATAAGCTGGATACATGAGCCACTATGCCTGGCTTTATTTGCTTGTTTGTTTGCCACTGCCAGTCTTGGGCCTTGAACTCAGGGCCTGGGCTCTGTCCCTGAGCTTCTTTTGCTCAAGGCTAGCACTCTGTCACTTGAGCCACAACACCACTTCTGACTTTTTCTGTGTATGTGGATCTGAGGAATCGAACCCAGGGCTTCATGCATGCTAAGCAAGCACTCTAGCACCAAGCCACATCCCCAGCCAAATTTTTCTGGCCAGAAGTTTGGATTTTTTGCCTTGTTTTGTTTTGTTGGTTGTGGGGTTTGAACTCAGGGACTGGGCGCTGTCCCTGAATTTTTTGTTCAAGGCTAGTGCTCTACCACTTGAGCCATAGCTTCACTCCAGCTGGGAGTATGTTTCCTCTTCTTCAAGATTGGGAGGGTACCCCAGTGGGAAATAAAGGCCCCAAGTCGGAAATGTCCTTTGAGGGCAAATGTGCTATTTCCAGCGATCTGACACATCATCTCCAAAGCTCCCAGCCTTGGTTCTCCTGACTCTTCTGGAAAAAGCAGCAATTTAAGCAGCCCCAGAGTCTGCTCTACTCCCAACTCAGGACTTCCTTCCTTCCTTCCCTCCCCCTGCCCTGTCCCCACCCCCTTGGGGGGGCGCTGTCACTCATTATTTGGAGTCAGAATCCTGAGACTGGGTACACTCTCACCCTTCTCTGAGTCCCGGTCTCCTTGGTTATAAGGTGGGACCACAAGACCCACGTCAAAGGCAAACAGGAAGCCCACAGCCTAGCTGGCACCAAGTTCACGACAGCCGTCACCAAAATGGCCCAGAGCCACTTACCACGAGAACCACCATGCCCAGGGGCTGGTCTCACCTCATAGATGTTGAACTGGCTTTGCCCGCGCGCCAGCTCCCGGTAGCTGGTAGTGAACTCCCCGATGAAGTCGTGGCTGCAAGGGAAAATGGCTGCTGAGCCGGGGGCCCAGGATGCGCGGGTTTCAGCCCAGCCTGGCCTCTGCGCCCCTCCCCGGCTCCGAACTCTGCCTGGGCCTCCGAGCAGCGCCTCATGCCTGCTGTCACTCACGGAGCAAGAAACCCAACAGTCACCTAGCAAAGAGGAAGGTTCCTAGAGGAACAGAGCCCCCTTCAACTGAGCTCCTGTCTAAGCCAGCAGTGGAAGGCATTTGGGCAGCGCCGTGGGGAACTGGGAGCGAGTGCAGGGATGAATGCGTCACTGCTGGGTGCAGTCAGGAAATCACATTCACTGATCAGAGGTGATCGTGGCATTCATACTGACCAGACGCCCTCACTTTTTACACATTCCCAGTGAAATGGTAAGAGGTAAAACGCTATGACGAAATTCATTTTAAACCACCTGGGTAAAAAAAAACCTGGTTAGGACAAATACCCAAAAATTGTCAAATTCAAGCAAGGGGCTGAGGGATAGTTATTAAAATACTCATTTCTCTCCTGTATATTGAACGTTTTCTCCCCCAGTTAAAGCTTTTCTAGCCAGGCACTGGCAGCTCCCGCCTATAATCCTAACTACTGGGGAAGCTGAGCTCTGAAGATCAAGGTTCAAAGCCCACCTGGACAGGAAAATCTGAGATTCTTGTCACCAGTTAAACACACACACACACACACAGAGCTGGAAGTGGAGCTATGGCTCAAGTGGTAGAGCAGTATTCTTGAGCCAAAAAAGCTCAAGGACAACACCCAGGTCCTGAACTCAAGCTCAAGCCCAAGGACAGGTGCTAGGCATCTCAGGCGATTGCCAGATTGACCTCTGACCCCTGAGCTCAAGTGATGTCCCTCTCAGCCTCTCCCTCTTAACGCCTACGGTGCTAGGCATCAAAACCATGCCTCCAGCATGCTACCACCGCACAGCGACACTCCCAGCCCTCCACTGCTTGTCTTGTTTTGTGCTTTGGGTGATGCTGGAGTTTGAACTCAGGACATCTCACGTGCCTAGAAATCCTATGCCTCCAGTCGTTCAGCTGAGTTTATCAGATAAGATTTCCTGCTTCTGCTTGGGCTGGTCACCATCTGCATCTCTACCACCTCCACCTCCTAAGCGGCTGGGACTAGAGGCATGCCTCACGAAGCACACCATTAGCCTCCTCTCCACGTGGCAAGGCAGCGGGAGATGCTTCCCACAGTGTCCATTTTTGTGTGTACTTGTTTAGTGCAGTAAAAGCTTGTTCAAAACAGACCTCCTACTGGCCTTGTGGCTGCCCTGTTGGCTTCATTATTCTGTGGGAGAAGACAGTAATTCATTTGCGGGGCCTGCAGAGTGAGGCCCACCGGGTGTCCTTGACTCTTGTGCTCTCAGGAACTTATAGTGTATATGTGTGAGCATGCGCACTGGTACTGGGGCTTGAACTCAGTTTTGTTTTGTTTTTTGGTAGGTTTTGAGGCTTGAATTCTGGGCCTAGGCGCTGTCCCTGAGCTCTGTCGGCTCAAGGCGATCGCTCTACCACTTGAGCCGCAGCGCCACTTCCATTTTTCTGGTGGTTTATTGGAGATAAGAGTCTCATGGACGTTCCTGCCTGGGCTGGCTTTGAACCTCGATCCTCAGATCTCAGCCTCCTGAGTAGCTAGGATGACAGGCGTGAGCCACCGGTGCCCGGATGTTTTGTGCTTTTGCTTGGCTTTTTTTGTTTGTTCCAGGCTGGCATTCTACTACTTGAGTCACACCTCCACTTCCAACTTTTTGCTGCTTAATTGGAGATAACTAATTGGCAGGTGTGTCTGCCTAGGGCTGGCTTTGAACTGTGATCCTCACATCACAAACCTTCTGAGTAGCTAGGATTTCAGGCATGAGCCACCAGTGCCCAGCCCACATTGGGTTCATGCCCTCCTCCTATTTGCAGTCCTCAACCTGCTAAATGGCAACTTGAGGGTACTAGACTTGGTGTTTGTCTCCTAGAGCCATGGAAGAGAATGTTCTAGATAAAGGAAACATAGGGCAGATGGCAGGTTAAGATGAGGTATATATCATGAATGGATGTGTGGAGCTGTCTCATCTGGCTGTGAGGTGGAGGGGAGAAGAGGGAAGGGGAGGCAGGGACTGGGAGGGGAGGGGAAGGGAGGGTAAGGGAGAGGAGAGAAGGGAAGGGGCGGGGAGGAACTAATGTGGGAACCTGTCTGAGCTGGGCTTTCTTGCTGGATGAGCTTGACCTGACTTAAGAGCCACATGCACAGAGTCCTTGATCTGAGAGGAGACAGTCGCTCGTGTCCACACCGGACTTGCAGGAAGCAACTATGACTTCGGGACTCTGTCATCCCCTAGGTGGCCCCGTTGGCTAGCCCGGCGGTGAGAGGTCCCCCAGCCAGGATGACCGGCTTGGCTCTGGCTCAGTGGAAACGTAGGAGCCAGTGCGGGTCCTGGGCTGGAGCTTCGTGTGGCTTGCTGCGGTCCTGCTGATGAATTGGGTCTGCAGGAGGGAAAGGCCGCGGCCTCCCGGGCAGCCCAGGGGGCACCGCCGGCCAGCTGCCAGGCGCAGCCCTGCGGCCCTGGCGCTGGAGTCCACTGCAGCAGGCTCCCTGACAGACTGCGGGCCGCCCCCACGCGCGCATAGCGCATGGCCTGGACACTCGCGGCTACTGGTGTTTGTACCCTACTTCGCCAAAGCCCCAGTTCACCACACATGAGCACTGTGGGCATTGCCCATCACAGGGCAGCTACTGGGGAAAGGAAGCCAAAGGACAGCCAGCCCCTCAGCCAGGGCGGCCCGGGCATGGCTCCCGGGGCTCCCCTCCCCCCTCCCCTTCACCCCCCTGACCTGTCAGCCGCTTACCTGCCATCTCGATCCCAGTCGTACACTTCCACCTTGATGGTCCTGGAAGACAAGAGACTTTGATGGGCTGGGCCCGCCTGCCCCGCCCCTGGGGGGGGTGGGGACCCAGGACAGGGTCTCCCCAGCCCCTGGACCAGAAAGGACGCCAGCCTCCCTCTGGCCACTCAGCCTTTGTGGTCCTTTGGGGTGCAGCAAAGGAATTAGGGACAGAGGTGGCCGCAGACCTGTGCAGGGACTTCCCAGAATTTCCCGGATGTGGGCAGAGCAGCCTCACCTCTCCTCTTGGCCACTCCAGAGGGAGCCTGAGCCCAGGGGGAAGACAGCATGCGCGCACACGAATGGGGCTCTGACGGTGGGGCCATGACCAGATCTCAGGCCTAAGCAGGATGGCTGCTGGGGTGGGGGAGGGGAGGCAGCCCTAGCCTCCATGTCAGGGAAGAGCCCTGCTGAGATTCCCCATCCCAAGACTGGCTCCTGAGTGAGGGTGTAATTATCTTCACATTTGAGCCTGGCTGCTTTAATTAGTTTGTTTTGACTCCTATGCTTGGGGCTGGGCTCCGAGAACCAGTTTTATTTTTAGCCCCGTTCCCATGGCAACAGCTAGTGGTCCAGAGGTGGGAGGAAGGAGGGAGAGGTTGCAGGTTAACCCTTGGTGCTGGCTGCTCTGCCCTCGGGGATGCCTAGGGGCACAGGAGCTGCCAGGGCCCTTGCGAAGGGTCTGGGGAATTGGAGGGGGCTGGGAAGCAGGGGTGTCCAGCCTCCAGCTCCAAGTGGGGTGTGCAAGGCAGCTTTAATGAGCTCACAGATCCCCACAGTGGCAGCCTGTCTTCTCCAGCCTGCCAGGCATTGGTCATGGGGCTCTGTGGCCCCCCAGAAGGAGGCGCTATTTCCCTTCAGATAACGGACATGGGTGGGGGTGAGCACAGGATATGGGTTCACAGCATGAGGTAGAAACTTCCAGAACGAAGGGATGCCAGGAAGGCTGCATCCAGACTTGATTTTTTTGTAACGTAGATGTGCAAGCTTACTATTTACAGGAATCTTTCAATTCTTGTCAAATACCTGAATGAAGTGAATGATTATCAATAGCACACACGAGCAAGTGTATGCACACACACACACACACACCACCCATGCACACACACACACGTTCTTCTATGTCTCCAAGGTGGGGTGGAAGCAGAAAGAGTGGAAAGAGGCTTAGATGTGGTGCTGGATGGCTCTAGGCTTGGAAGAGAAGCCTCAGAGGTGGGACCTGCACCTGTCAATCTCCCTGAGCCCCAATCCCTCATTTTGTTTTGTTTTGTTTTTTTGTTGTAGGTCCTGGGGCTTGAACTCTGGGCCTCAGCATTGTCCCTGGGCTTTTTTTTTTTTTTTTTTGCTCAAGGCTAGCACTGTACCACTTGAACCACAGCTTTATTTTGTGATTAATTGGAAATAAAAGTCTCAGAGACTTTCCTGCCTGGGCTGGCTTCGAACCATGTTCCTCAGATCTCAGACTCCTGAGTAGCTAGGATGACAGGCGTGAGCCACCAGTGCCTGGCCAACCTCTCATTTTAAAGAATAATTTTCATGACATCTACTTGAGTCAGGAGACTCGAATCTGGGTACCTGGGGTTTGTGATTTCTGGTTCCCTATAGGCCAAGGCTGGCAGATGTGTCTTTGGTGGCCTCTGGCCCTGGGTGTGGGCCAGATATGGGGCCATGTGTGTCACACAGTGAAAATAACAGCCTCCCTCCGCTCATTTTCAAATGGTGGCACTGAGCGCAAGGGGTCCCCCAGCGACGTAGCCAGAGACCCACAGCTGGTGATGTGTGAGGCGGGACAAGATCTAGTCCCTGCCTCCCAGCCCACAGCCCAGGCACGGCCTCCCCTTCCTCAGAGCCCCCAGCTCTGCAGGGTATCCTCACAGAGCCCGGCAGGGGGAGCTCTCGTCACCCAGCAGCCGCACAGGTGATGACAGGTGACCGCAACAGGCTCAGAAGCTGTGGGGGGCAATGGCAGCCACAAATCACCAGTGCCACAGCCAGAGAGCCTGATGAGTCGTCCCCGTGTGGGGTGCGTCTCCTCTGCAGACTGGAGCCCTGGGTTTCGAACCTGGCTACAAGCTAGATCTCATGAGCAGCGTTGTGACCAGAGCCCCTACCCAGCCCTGGCCTCTGCACACCACACCTCAGAGCCCCTCCGTGAGCCTCTTGGAGGGGACAGCGGCCCGATGTCTTCCCCAAGGCCTCCTGTCCTGAAAGCCTCAGGTACAGCACAACCGGAGTGGCCGCCAGAGCCAGGGCAAGGCCAGGCGACAAGCCTGGCTGCGATGAACACAGCTGTAAGCCAGCCCTCAGGCCCCGCCCCCTGTAAACCAGCCCTCAGGCCCCGCCCCCTGTAAGCCAGCCCTCAGGCCCCGCCCCCTGCCTTTCCCTGTCCCAACAACATAGGGGGTTCTGAGGTCACGGGGATCCCTTCTCTAGGCACACAGGGCTGTGAGGGTGAGCAGGGCCCCACATAGCTCAGAGCAGCTATCCCAGGACCTCCAGTTCCTTCTACCTAGAAGGCCATGGCTGGCTACTTCCTGTCCCCTGCCTCAGATCCCGTCCATCTCCCCATGTCCATCCAACCAGCCTTCCTGTGATCCCAACTTCCAGCTTCCCACAACCTGTGTTAGACTCCACTATCTGTCTTCCCACCTCGTCTCATTTTGCATAACTTATAGCTATTTAAAGGACATGTGTGTGGCCAGGTGCTGGTGGCTCATACCTGTAATCCTAGCCCTTCAGGAGGCTGAGATCTAGAGGATCGAGGTTGGAGGACAGCCTAAGTTGGCAAACTTTGCTAGACTCCATCTCCAAAATAAACAGCAAAAAAGTAGGACCAGGATATGGCTCAAGTGGCAGAGCACCAACCTAGTAAGTATGAGGTCCTAAGTTCAAAGTCTGATACTGCAAATGCTGCTGCTGCTGCTGCTACAAAGAAATGAAATGAAATCCATGTGCATGTTTGAGCTCCTGAGGGTCAGAGCAGCGGCTCCCTGAAGATAGAATCACAGCTCCCTGCCTTTGGGTGCCTGGTAGCTGAAAGGCAGCACATCGTAGGTGCTGAGTGATCATCCGGAGAAATCGTCCTTCATCGGCTCCCCCATAAGATGTAGCCACTGTAAACAGTTCCAGGTGGCCCCAGAGTGGCTGAAGATGTCCCAGGCTCCCTGTGTAAGCGGCCAGCAGAGGCCTAGCTTCAAGCCCTGGGCCCACCTGGCCACAGCCATCACCAGGAACCCTGAGGGTTCTTGCGATGTCCCCCAGCGCCCACCTCTGCCTTCCTGTGTGGTGAAGATTTGTCTGCGTGATTAGTGGACCCACCACAAGGAGTGAAACTCCGCCAGGCTTCCTGCCACCCGCTGCAGGGCCCACGCGGAAGAGGCTCAGGGATGCCAGGACAAAAGGCTACACTTTAGCCAGGTGTTGGTGGCTCACGCCTGTCATCCTAGCTACTCAGGAGGCTGAGATCTGAGGATTGTGCTTTGAAGCCAGCCAGGGCAGGAAAGTCCATGAGACTCTGATCTCCAATGAAACACTCAAAAACCAAAAGTGGCGCTGTGGCTCCAAGTGGTAGAAGAGCTCAGGGACAGTACCCATGCTGAGTTCAAATCCCATGATGGACCAAAACAAACAAACAAACAAACAAACGATCCAAGTGAGAGTGCAGAGCCCTGAGTTCAAGCACAGGAAAAGATGCTGAACTTAGGAGCGGGTTCCATCCAACCAAAAACCCCACCAGCTCTCGTCCCCCGTCACCCTTCACTTAGGGAGGGCCCCTGGGGTTCCCTCCTCACCAGTCAGGCTGGAGGGGACCCTGCTGTCCCTGCCGGGCTCCAGCCCCTCACCCCTCATCCCTGCCACCACCTTCTCCTCCCCCTGGGGAACAATGAAAGTCACCGCTGAACTCTGGGCCGGTACTGGGAAGCCCAGGACCCCCGCCGAGGGGGCTGGCACACAGGGAGGGGGGGAGGAATGGAGTGGGGAGACAGGCATGCTGGCTGGGGTCCTTCCCCCCTTCCCCCCCCATCTCACCGGTCATAATCGCCATTGCAGAGCGCTCTCACAGGGATGGAGAAGGTTTGCCACACTGGGTTCAAGGTGTTCTTCATGACCTCCGTCTTGTGGCAAATGGTGAACCTGGGCCAAGGGGAGAGAAGTTCCTGGGGTAAATGGAGACTGGACTGGAGGGAGGCAAGTCCTGGCTAAGCGTCAGGGACCTGGGGTCTAGGCCCTGCTCTGGACCTGGCGCGCTGTGTGACCTTGACAACACCCCCCCTCCACCTTGGACCTGTAAACCCACCACCCAGATGCACCCTGAGAGCCCTGGGAAAAGCTGGGGTTTCAGACTTCAGGGCTCCTGAGCCCCTCAAACTGTAAGTGAACTGGGGGTCCTAGTTGTGTGCCCTGTCATTCCTGTGCCCTGGCTCCTGGCAGGGTGTGTTCTGTCTCCCTCTGCCTCAGCTTCTCACTAACACCAGCTGGGCGTCACCTCCAGGAAGCCTGTCCTGATTGCAGGAACACTAAGGGACTCCCCCCTTCCCCTCCTCCCCCCTCCCGTTCTCCTCCCCCGCTGCTTTTGTTTTCCCCCATTTCCGTTTCTTACTGTTTAACAGTTTGACATGATCTGTTTTATTTTTTCTTCATTATTCTATTTATGATCTGTCACTAACATTGTTTTGATTTTTTTTTGATCGGTTGTGGGGCTTGAACTCTGGTCTTGGGTGCTGTCCCTGAGCTCTTTTGCTTAAGGATAGTGTTCTACCATTTTGAGCCACAGCGCCACTTCTGGTTTTCCTAGATAAGAATGTCATGGAGTGGGGCACTAGCGGCTCACACCTGTTATCCTAGTAGCTAGGAGGCTGAGATCTGAGGATTGCAGTTCAAAGCCAACTCAGGAAGGAAAGTCCGTGGGACTCTCATCTCCAATTAACTACCAGAAAACTGGAAGTGGCGCTGTGGCTCAAAGTGGTTGAATGCTAGTCTTGAGCAAGAGACCTCAGGGACAGTGCCCAGGTCCTGAGTTCAAGCTCTATACACAACCACCACCACTACCCCCAAAAAATGCCACAGACTTTCCTGCCCAGGCAGGATCATCAGATCTCAGCCTCCTGAGTAGCTAGGATTACAGGCCTGGCTGTCACTAACATTTAATCTCCACATAACAAGGAATGTAGGGCTGTTTACCTTCCTTTTCTTCTTTTTCTCTTGGTGGTATAGGAGTTTGATTTCATAGCGTTGTGATTGCTAGGCAGGCTCTCTACTACTTGAGCCACACCAGTCCTTTTGGCTTCAGTTAATTTTCTAACAGGGTCTTACATTTATTCCTAGCTGGCCTGGACTTCAATCTTCTTATTTACCCTTCCTACATAACTGGAATTATAGGTACACACTACTATGCCCAGCTTTTTTTTTTTTTTTTGGTCGGCCGTGGGGCTTGAACTCTGGGCCTGGGCGCTGTCCCTCAGCTCTTCAGCTCAAGGCGAGCACTCTACCACTTGAGCTACAGCGCCCTCCCGGTTTTCTGGTGGTGTATTGGAGATAGGAGTCTCACGGTCTCTCCTGCCCGGGCTGGCTTTGAACCATGATCCTCAGATCTCAGCCTCCTGAGTAGCTAGGATTACAGGCGTGAGCCACCAGCGCCCAGCTTTTTATTGGTTGAGATGGGGTGTCAGTTTTCTTTTTTGTCCTCACTGGCTTTGCACCTTCACCCTCTCAATCTCCGTAGCTGGGATTACAGGTATGAACCACTGTACCCTGTCTAGTTTTGTCTTTTTTTTTTTTTTTTGGTCAGTCGTGGGGCCTGAACTCTGGGCCTGGGCGCTGTCCCTCAGCTCTTCAGCTCAAGGCTAGCGCTCTACCACTTTGGCCACAGCACCACTTCTGGCTTTTTCTGCTTATGTGGTGCTGAGGAATCAAACCCAGGGCCTCATGCATGCAAGGCAAGCACTCTACCACTGAGCCACCATCCCAGCCCAGTTTTGTCGTTCTTGATCACCTGGGAATCTCTAGCACTGAGAATGAAGTCTGACATTTAGAATGCATTCCATCATTTTTTTTCTATGTAAAGGAAGGAACCAATGACTAATCGCCGTTGAGAAGGTTAAAGTCCCTGCCTTGGATGGTCCTTGGTATAACCTCTTTAGTGTCCTTGGTGCAAATCTGTGAAGCTGCTTAGCACACTGGAGCTCTGCGCAGGGGTAGCCTGGCCCGGGCCCAGTCCAGCGCCTGTCGCAGAAGCAGCCCGCCCCGTGGACGTGGATGGGTGCCTGCTGCCCACACCACGTCCAGCCCTGTCCTGGAAGTGGCCTGCCCCGTGGGAGCTCTGCCCCAGCACACACCGCCTCGTCATGCTTCTCTAGCAATCTGCAAGTCAAAATGTCATTCTTGTCACTGTGGCTTCTCTCTCCTCCGCTCCTCACCCACCCGCGGGAGTGGAGCTGTGTGTGTGGGAGAGAGACCTCGCTGCACACCCGAGGTGGGCCGGGTGAGCTTGGGGGGCCCCGTGCCCGTGGCTGGGGGCAGGGAGGTGGCGGAGACTGGGGCTGGTGACAAGGAGGAGCGACAGGGTGAAGAAGCCTCGCGGAGCTGTCACTCACGCCGCGGGGGGCGGGGCCTCCTCACTCTCCCCATCCTTTGAAAACTGTGCTCTGGCCCCTTCCCCTTGACCAGGCCTCCGAAGGCCCCAGCCCTGTCTCAAGATGTAGCCCAGGCTGGCCTCAAGTGTCAATCCTCTCGCCTTGACCCTCCAAGTGCTGGGGTTACAGGCATGCACTACCACACCTCAGCCCATCCGCACTGCACCCCACAGCTGTCTCTGTGTCCGTGGTGTGTGTGGGGAGAGCGGGGGGGGGGTTTGCCCAAGAAAGCAGCCAGCAGCTCGGTGGAAATGAAACTTGCTTCCAAACAACCTCTAGCCCAGCAGGCCAGCAATCCCGGCTCCCAGCTCCCCTGTGAGGAGGGGCGGCGCACCACGCTGTCTTCCAGCCCGGGCACCATCCCCTTCCACCCACCGAGCTCACCCTGCCAGTCGGGAGCCTCTGCCTCCCCTTCCCCCCCCCCCAGCCCAGCCCCTGCCAGCGCTCCCTCAAGTCCGGGGCTCTGTATCCACCCCCCAGCACATCCAGTCGGTGGGAATTATTTAAAGAAGCCCTGCTGGAGTCTCCCGGAGACAGAGAATTCTTTTGTCATGCAAATGCCCGCACCTCATTTCCCTGTTTGTCGTTGAGGTTTGAAAATCAGTTTCCTGCAGCTGAAACACCTCCTCCTGCTGCCCTCTTCCCTGCACACACACACACACACACACATGCCCACCGATGTGCTCACACACGTGCACACCCCCCCAAACGCACACACACACACACACATGCCCACCGATGTGCTCACACACGTGCACACACACCCCCAAACGCGCACACACACACACACACACACATGCACACACGGGGCAGCATTTCAGGGCTCCCCAAGGTGCCTGCCCTGGACCCGTTCTTCACACTCACTTTACTGCTCCCCAGCTGGCCCTGTGGACCCATTATCTTCCCAGCACCCTTCTAGCAGCTTCTCCATCTAACCTCCCTGGCTCTTCCTTCCGCAGAATCCTAACGGTCTCCTGAGGCCCCCTCATCCACCGGCTTCATTTTATGGCTGAGAAGACAGGCCCAGAGAGGGCCCTAAGTTTCCTGGAGTCACCCAGCAAGCAGGCTGGCATGGGGGGGGGCTGGGCCCCAGACCCTCACCCCTGCCTGCATCTTGCACCTTCCTCACGCCGGTGTCCCAGAGGTTAGGGAAGGGGGGAGGGGAAGGGAGGACAGGGGAGGGGAGGATGGAGGAGGGCAGGATAGAGGAGGGCTGTAGAGACTCTAGGGTTCTAAATGAGCCATGGCAGAGTGGGGGGGAGGCAGCATGCAGTGGGGGCAGCCCCAAGTGAGCAAGGTGTTCCAGGGAGATGGGGCAGACTTGTACAGAAAATGAGCAAGCTGGCTGGTGCCAGTACCCACGCCTGCAATCCTAGCTACTCAGGAGGCTGAGATCTGAGGACTGAGGTTCGAAGCCAGCCTGGGCAGGAAAGTCCATGAGACTCTCATCTCCAATGAACCATCCAAGAAAGCAGGAAATGGAGATGTGGCTCAAGGGGTAGAACAGGAGCCTTAAGCAAAAGCAGCTCAGCTCAGGAACAGCACCCAGGCCCGGAGTTCAAGCCACAGGACCAGCACACGCATGCACGCACGCAGAACAAAGAAAATGAAAAAATGAGCAGGCTACCAGAGGAGTCTGACTCCCCTACTCCCCCTATGCATTCCCAGCGGCCAGCACTGCGAAGTACCTAGCACCCAGCACTGAGATCTTTGGAAGGCACAGCCAGCTGCCTGCATGGATCCTGTCTACATGTCAGGATGGTAGCTCTGCAGCACGTAGGGGCCCAAGCAGCCCCAAGGACGT